>NC_141091.1:46066779-46259279 GCF_041138505.1 Cibotium barometz
TACATATCGTGAGAGACTTGTACCACCAATGATAGCCATGATGCCCATTCAATAACTGTGAAAGCCTCTCCACATTCCATTGCATCTCCCTCGCAAGACCCTCTATGCTATCCAAAATGGAAAATCCAATCGGCATTGGATCAATGAAATATCGAGCAAGAAAGTACTCGCCCTCCATCTCCAAGCTCACCACACGAACACACCAAGGATAATCATTAGAAGCCAACACATGTTTGCTGATAGTGATAGTTCATTGAATGTAGTTTTTTACATCCAAAGGGATAACCTGTCCAACTTGTAACAGCATTGAAATTATAAGATGCAGTCCACTCTTCCCAATTGTGGAACTTCTTTGCACCATACAATTTACTAAATTCAGTGACTAGTTTCTCTTGGATGACTTTATCCTACTTCATTAGTGTTACACGGTCCATCATGTTAAACTTGTCCTTAAAAGTACGCTTGGAAATCAAGATCGTTCTAGCTTTTAGTTTCAACTGAATGATCTTCACCTCCTCATCTTCTAGCCCGCACAAGAATCTCAAAGAATAGACTACCGGAACTAAACTAGTTTTTTTTGACCGAACTCACCGAGAATCTAGTTGGACAATCAGACTAAATGATGGGTAGATTACCCTGATGAGAGATCAAGGATCCTCATTATATGAAACTGGGAATTATGGAAAAGAGTTTTTGGAACCAATCTCAAATTGGAATTTTACTTGCATTGGAACCTATGATTTTTTTAATTCAAAGGACTATTTTACGCCAGAATGCTAGAGGAAGCATTTAGCTTATGTTTTTTTAAGAGGAGGTTCGTTGGAACAGCTGGCAGGGAGTTGTCAAGGAACATCGCTCGTGGAAAAGCCTACCGAGGTCTTGACCAGCTTCGGTAAGGTTAAAATGGTGCGCTTCAGGTACGATGGGTGAGGACCGACGAAGCAGTCCCTGAGTGAAGTGCTAGGACACCTAAGGAGGATCTTAGAGGGTTTTGACCAAGCGATGCACGTGCTCATGGTTGCTAGGACACCCATGCGTACATCGAGGAAGATTTCGGATGGACTAAAAGGAAAGATTTTTGGGAACCAAATTTTGATACTAGATCTCATTGGTTGGCTAGCTGGTCTTCAATGGAGAGTCGAAAGAATATTATTGTAATACAATGGACTCAAAATTTTGGAAAATGATGATCAGAAATATTATGATTTCTATTGAAGGATTGTTTTAAAGCTAGTCGAATTCGTTATAAATGGTAATTTCATATTGGGAGTGTACGTGGTATGCCTACCTTAATTTTTGCATGGGAACTCTTTTCCTCTCGATACCCGGGCAATAACACAACCAAATCTTTATAAAGGAATCCAACCAATACAGTGGTCGGGTGGTTCCCTAACCCATGGGCTGGATGGGGTTAGGCTGGATTGGAGGATTCCTGAGAAACAACTAGATACGATTAGTTACGTTAATTAGTTTAAATCCTAAGAGGACCTTGTTCTGTGGGAGGGGATCAGCGGCTGTGCCTCGTAAATGAGGAAAAAAGCGGTGATTCCATGGAACAACTCTTCTTGATCTGACTATGTGACTTTAGGTCCGGTCAGATCAGTCTTAACTAGTTAAGACTTTGACTCGTTAGAGTAATTCCCCCGTAAGAAGATTTTTTCCATGGCGGAATCGCTCGTGCCTTTCGGGCGAGGGGAGTCTTCCGAGCCCGACCGCCCAGGCTAGCCTCTCGTCTCGGACATCCGCCGCCGCGGGCGAGGCCCCGAAGTGTGGACCCCCGCCCCGCGCGGAGGCTGACGCTACTTCCGCCATGGGGGTAGGAGGGCACCGCGGAGGGGGCGGAGACCTCATAGCTGGTATCAAAGCTTTGCTGAAAGCTAATAAGGATAAACGAATTCTTATCAAAAATTGATAATAAAAAAACTCAGAAAAAGCATTTTTCATAATGTATTTTCATTCCGCAAGTCTCATTATAATAAAGAATTTTTAATCAAAGAAATTATTATTTTTAGATGGATGTTCCATACTTATCTGGTGTTTCCGATCTCACCCAGTCACAAGACATGACTACGTTTGCCTTTGAGCATCTCATCTCTTTCGCTGCAACTCGAACAAGCCGAGTCAAACTCACACGCCATTTGGAGGATTTATATTTTCCTGACCCAACGGAGAGATGATAGCATAAGTGGTTTGCAGGGCAGTATGTCCACGCCTCTTGCGTCCAGCATGCAATGATGAGGAAAAACCTCTCATTGGCCATGATTTTGATGAAGTTGAAAGTGGTACATGGTGTCATTATATATTTTAACGCCTCGAAATTTCTGACTTTCATGCCAAATCTACAAAGTCCTTACTAGTTGCTTTATTCCTAAGGATAAGATAAAAGCTCCCTTGGAATTAAGAGAACGTTTGTATCAAGGCATGGCTATGACCGAGTATCGCCATCTTATGCGTCTCTCGAGGAGATTTTGATTTTCGGGGCCAAGCTGCTCTATGTACATATTGTAACTTTTATATAAATAAAGAAATGCTCTTCTACTCAAATATTCACCACCTCTAGATGAAGAGTAACTCATGGCCAAGTTCATTCGGGGAATGAACGAACCCTTGGACACACTGGTCAAGAATGCCAAGCCATAGTCCATGGCCGAAGCTATCAGAATGGCAAAGGACTTTGCCAAAGCCTTCATCGTGAAAGTCCCACCAAAGCTAGCTCCCTCATCTTTTAAAAGATTTCAAACACTGGGAAGTTCTTCCAACTTTCCGCCTCCAAAGAGACACCAAGGTCCTAACCAAAATGTGGAGATGGGAAGCTTCAGAAATGAAGGAATACCTTTCCCCCAAAGTACATTCTCAAGAACTCTAGTTCTCTCCAGAATGCAAAGGGAAGAGATTCGAAGCGAGAACAAATGCTTCGCATGTCAGGGATTTGAGCAGCACCAGCTCAAGGATTGCCCATTTCATTCGGTGGGCCAAGGAATCCAGGGTCCCAAAGTTCAGATACTGACTCCTTCATATCAGTCCAATCAGGGTCCCCCGTGCCAGAATCAGGGTAGCCCAAGAAGAGTGCAAGCTCAGCCTACAGCCTCCATGCAAAGTAGTCTCCGAACTCCCTCCGAGAAATGGAATAACTAAAGAGAGAGAGTTCCACCTCAGACTACAGTAGCCAGAGCACTCACCATAGTTGAGGAAGTAGAGTAAGAATAAGGACAGATCTATGCAGCAATAGAGAATCAGGGGAATAATCATCAATTCTCAGTCCTTCAGATTCCAGCAGAGTACCAGGGTAAGCAATTCAAGATTTTGGTACTCATTCTTTTATTTCCCCGAGATGTCTATGTAAATTAGTCCTAAATCAAAAATCAGGGAAACCTATGCAAGTGGAATTAGCTACTAGTGGGAATATTCTTTTCACTCACCTTGAGATTGACCTTATTCAGTTTAATCTAGATGGGAATGTAAGAGAGTGCCAGTTCAGAGTCCTACCCCTAGGAATATATGATGGAATCCTTCGAATGGATTGGCTCCAAAAGAATCAGTCTAACATTCATTGTCACAAAGGAACCATCTCTTTCCTTGACCTTCACGAGAGTAAAGTTCAAGGAATTGGAACTTCCGGATCCCTAGTGCTACAATTAGTCAAGGCTTCTAAATTATTAAAAGGGCTCAGAAAGAGGCAAGCTATGTACGTCATTAAAATGAATCCAGTAGACATAAAATGCAAGGCTAAAGAACCAGAGTGGCTAAGTGAGTATGTAGTTGTGTTTCGTGAAGAGCTGACTAAGATGCCTCCAGCTTGTGAAGTAGATCATGAGATCGAATTAACCCCTGGAGCTCAGCCAGTAGCCTAGCGGGCATACAAAATGCCAGTCCCTGAAGCCATAGAACTTAAGGAATAGTTAAGACAACTCTTAGAACAGGGATTCATCAGACCCGATGTCTCACGTTGGGGTGCGCCCATTCTCTTTCAAAAGAAGAAAGATGAAGCCATAGAACTTAAGGAACAATTAAGAAATCTCTTAGAACAGGAATTCGTCAGACCCAGTGTCTCACGTTGGGGTGCGCCCGTTCTCTTTCAGAAGAAGAAAGATGGAACGTTAAGACTCTGTATTCTGTATTGACTATAGAGGACTGAATCAATTAACAATTAAGAATAAGTATCCTATTCCTAAGATTGATGAACTTTTGGATCGATTAAGTAGGACCCAAATGTTCACAAAGATAGATCTCAAATCTGGGTACTACCAGATAGGAATCAAGGAGCACCTGTGGGGTTGACAAGCTAAAGATAGCCTTAGTAACCAACCTTATCCTTAAATTGCCAGATTTTACCAAACCCTTTGAGGTATTTACTGATGCGAGTGGGTTTGCCTTGGGCGGTGCTCTGATGTAGGAAGGTCATGCAGTGGCCTATGAATCCATAAAACTTACAACACATGAGAGAAATTATGCCATCCATGACTTGGAGTTACTCTCAGTAGTGTATGCTCTGAAGTTGTAGAGACATTATCTTTTGGGAAAAAAGTTCACCTTGATGCAGATCATCAAAGTCTGAAGTGGATCTTCACCCAAAGGGATCTCAACATGCGTCAAAGGAGATGGATGCAAACCCTGCAGGAATTTGTTTTTGAAATAAAGTATCGATCGGGGAAAGAAAATGTGGTTGCAGATGCACTCAGTAGAAAATCTTCCTTGCTTGCAATAACAATGGTGTCAAATCCATTGATCAATGAAGCAAAGGAGAAAATCTTGTAGGACAAATTCTTTGCCCCTATTGCTACCCTGCTAATGCACGAATTCAAGACTCCTCAGCACTTTGCGAGATGAGGACATCTCACATTTTTCAAGTGGGTGAGGATGTAAGATTCCTCCTCAGCCCTGAATAACAAATAAGCCTCTTTTTCAATCCCTTGTAATCATTCTATGTTTTTGAATATAAGAAAATATTATTTTTCCTTGTTTAGTCTAGTGAGACAAAAATTTCTAGAGAGTGGTAAATCAATATTGGGATATTTTTGGAGAAATAAATTTTATACATATCAAAAAAATGTTTCCTTGAAACAGAAAATCAAAATAGATTTTCCAAGGTGCAATTGGAATTAATTAAAAATGATTTAGAAGACCTTAGCCTAAGGGTTAAGATTTTTTGAAAATTTTGGATTAAGGTTTCTATGGACCAATAAGATTAATCCAAGTGTTGGGATAAAATAAATCCAAAGAATAAAAGAAAATACCCAAAAATGAGTAAATGCCCACATAAGATGAAGAGTTGACTAAGTACTAGATTTATTAGTTAAAAATTATGAAGTATTAATAAAAAAAAATGAGATATTTTGGAGTAATCATTCATTTTTGACACATTGGTAAAGAGAAGGGGGCCCTTCAAGGAGGTGCCTATTTCACATGTGTGGATGAGTTTTAAACTAAAAAATAATAGGATATTTTTATCTCTCCTCTCTCCTAGATCAAACCAAATCAAAAAGGGAGCCAAACTAGTCCAAATTCAGCCAAACTGAAGTTGGAAAATTCTAGAACTCAATTGGACTTAGTTAGTGGCCTCCTCACCTATAAATAGACCCTCATTCTTTTGTATTCTCATCTGTGAACTAAACTATGCAGGTATTACTCTAAGACAAGCTTATTTTCTATTATCCTCTAAAAACACTCTACAAATTGAAGAGATTGGAGCTTCTCTCTCTCTCTCTTCAATCTTCCTTGGAGACTTCATCAACATACCAAACCAATTGATTGGTTGGGGGCCTCTACTTTGATCAAAGAATCAAGCAATCTAGGAGGTAAAATGTTGCTTATGGTCTTTTTTCTCTAATCTCTAAATGTTTCTCTCTTCTCAACCCCTCTCAAGCTTGAGAAGCATTCAATTGAATGGCTTTTGAATACAATTGAAGTTCTTTAACGAATTGTAGTGATAAAACACATAAATTTCCATTTATGCATAAATTATAATGTTTTTAAACATTTCTCTCTCTCACCCCCAAAGAATGGTCATTCTTATAACCTATTCTATATTCAAATGAAGCAATTCTCTAATCTATAAGTAATTTCTATGCTTGTCAAATTAGAGTCCAAATAAGCAACTTTTTAATGCTTTTATATTATTTAATTTATGAAAAAATTAAGAATCAAGTCCATAATTGGATATTGATCCAATTAATGGTTGTTCTAATCATAGGGATATTACTAAACTTTATGCTTTCAAATTATTGAGAATTATCACTAATAGCACAGCGGAGCTATGGTAAAATTTCTGAAAAATTAACACATAAATCATTTTCATTCATAATATGAAAAGAGGACTTCCTACCATATTCTAGGATTAATCATCCCAAATTAATTGAATGATTCTCATTATAAGCATGGAAATTTTAATTTTTATGTTTATGCATAAATAGTTAATTAAAAAAAAGAGAAATTTCTAGTAATCCATTTCTATGTTAAAAGAGTAATCCCCATGACAATGGAAATCCTTGTATGCCAATGAAGTAAGAGGAAAATTTTGATGCTAAAATAATGTATATTTTATTTAAAAATTAAAGAAGGATTTTAGTTAAATTTATCTTTTTGTATAGATAATTTTAAATGATAAAAGAGAAATTCCCACCATATTGGAATTCAAATATTTAAATAAGGAACGTGTAATTACTAGTGTAAAGGAATTAATTGAGATTTTTATTTAAATTTTAAGAGAAAATTTAGTTAAATTTATCTTTTTGCATAGATAAGTTTAAGTGATGAAAGAGGAATTCCCACCATATTGGAATTCAAATATTTAAATGAGAAAAGTGGAATTTTTAGCCTAATGGATATTTTTAAGAAGAATTTTAAATAGATTTAATTTATGGTAAAAGAGGAATTTCCATGATAATTGGATTGCACTCTTTAAAATGAGAAAAAGAGGGATTTCAAGTTTATTAAAAAAAATAGGTACGATATTTAGTTAAAAAGAATATTTTTTATGATAATTAAGAAAAGATGGATTTGAATTAAATTTAAGTGTCAAAAGATGAATTTCCACCATAATTCTACCTAATGAATTAAGGTTGAGAAATTATGTGATAGAAGGAATATTTTCGATATCTTAATTGGTAAAATCACTAAATGGATATTTACCCAAAACTAGATGTTTATCTGAACGGAATCCTTGTTGAACTAAACTGAATGAATTTGGTTAGACCACGAAAGGGACGGACAGTAAACCTACTTGTCCATCTTTTGATCTGAATCAAGTAGTGTTGACCAATTCTAGTTTCTAATCACAAAGAATAGACTACTAGAACTAAACTAGTTTTTCTTGAGCAAACTCACCGAGAATCTAGTTGGACAATTAGACTGAATGATGGGCAGATTACCCTAATGAGAGATCAAGGATCCTCATTATGAAAATGGGAATTATGGAAAAAGGGTTTTTGGAACCAATCTCAAATTGAAATTTTACTTACATTGAAACCTCTGTTTTTTTTTTAATAAACTTGAAATCCCTCTTTTTCTCATTTTAAAGAGTGCAATCCAATTATCATGGGAATTACTCTTTCACCATAAATTAAATCTATTTAAAATTCTTCTTAAAAATATCCATTAACTCCATTAAGCTAAAAATTCCACTTTTCTCATTTAAATATTTGAATTCCAATATGGTGGGAATTCCTCTTTCATCATTTAAACTTATCTATGCAAAAAGATAAATCTTAAAATTTAAATAAAAATCTCCGTTAATTTCTTTACACTAAGAATTACACTTTCCTCATTTAAATATTTGAATTCCATTATGGTGGGAATTCCTCGATCTTTCATCATTTAAACTTATCTATACAAAAAGATAAATTTAACAAAAATCCTTCTATAATTTTTAAATAAAATATACATTATTTTAGCATCACAATTTTTCTCTTACTTCATTGGAATACAAGGATTTCCATTTTCATGGGGATTACTCTTTTAACATAGAAATGGATTACTAGAAATTCCTCTTTTTCCTAATTAACTATTTATGCATAAACATAAAAATTAAATTTTCCATGATTATAATGAGAATCATTCAATTAATCTGGGATGATTAATCCTAGAATATGGTAGGAAGTCCTCTTTTCATATTATTAATGAAAATGATGTAGAGCTCTGTTGCTATTACTGATAATTCTTGCCTAAATCTTGTCATCCTTATAATAGGTGTACTCTCATGTATAGCTGCGCGGTAGGAGTCTTGTTCAACAAGTACACTGCAATAGCACATGCTTCTGCCCAAAAATAATTTGGCATAGACATCTCATTAAGCATATCTCTTGCAATCCCACCAATGATCTGGTTTTTCCTCTCAACAACACCATTCTACTGAGGTGTGTGTGAGGTGAAAAAAAGAAAAAAGAACACTACCTCTATAGCCCTTCACCCCCCAAACTTGGAATACAACACACGAACAGAGGCACCACTAGCCATCGGCTGGAACACTCTCTCACAATTCAACACCCAACTCATGCTAGTAAGACAGCACAAAACAGGGGCACCATAGACAAAGATAAGCAGTTCCACTTACAACACTTCATACAAGCTTCTCCCGACACAAAAGCCTTACACAACCACAAACAAAACACTCACTCAGGCCTGTCATCACTGCCGAGGATACACCACATCCCCAATCACAAACCTCTTGCCTGCCTGCTGTGCCAATCACACCAGAAAGAACCCGGCCACTCTCACTCTTCAGAGGGCGCCCCACCAGCTAACCCTCAACTCTCTCTTTAGAGGGCGCCCCACCAGCTAACCCTCAACCCACTTCCTCTTGCAGCTTATCTGCCGTACTGCCGGCCCCACCAGCCTCTACACATCCCTTGTCCACAGCCCTATCTGTGCTGCCGTACTGCCGGCCCCACCAGCCTCTACACATCCCTTGTCCACAGCACCTACCTGTGGTTCCACTTTCGGCTTCACCTACACGGCCCACACCAGCCTACGCTCATCTGCCGTACTGCCGGCCCCACCAGCCTCTACACATCCCTTGTCCACAGCCCTATCTGTGCTGCCGTACTGCCGGCCCCACCAGCCTCTACACATCCCTTGTCCACAGCACCTACCTGTGCTTCCACTTTCGGCTTCACCTACGCGGCCCACACCAGCCTACGCTTTGCTCTCCTTTCTTCACTAGTCCCCAGCGTATCCAGCCTCTCTCTGTGCTGCCAACACCTCAAAGGCGGCCTTACCCATTATCACCACCTCCTTTTCCTTCTAGCCATGTTCTGGACAAGCCTGCCAATAGGCTCAAAACCAAACCGTCCACACTGTACACCTGGCAACGCTTTCCATAGCAACACTCTCCACACCTGCCATGCACACATATGTACACAAGCCCAAAATATCTTTCAAAAAAATGCCTGACAGTGTGCACCTGCATGTAATTTGTCTTCTTATCCCATGCTCTCTCAAGAAGGCATCAAATGCATGTGATGTGTACTCACCACCACCATTTGTCCTCAAACACTTGATCCATTGACCATACTATTTTTCCACCAATGCTTTGAAGTCAATGAACTTCCCAAGTGCTTCACTCTTCTCTTTCAAGAAGTAAATCCAAGTCATCTTGTTGTAATCATCAATAAATGTGACATAATACCTGCAACCATTGATAGTTGGAGTTTGTGCTAGACCCCATATGTCACTGTGAATGATTCCCAATGGTCTTTTGCTAATTTGACCATCTTTTGGAAATGGCAACCTTTCCTGCTTCCCAAATCTACATGCTTCACATATATGATTACTACCATCATATTTGAGCTTGGGCAAACCACCAACTATACCTTTTGCTTGCATAAATTTTAGCTTTTCAATATTCACATGCCCAACTCTCTTATGCCAAATATCAATGTCTAGCACAACCCCTTGAATTTTTGAAAACATGGTAGACTTCAACTCTAGAATGCCTACACTTAATTTAAAAAATCTACCTTCTTTCTCCCCCTTTGCAATTAACTTGAAACCATTTTTGAAGTCCTCAACAAAATAGCCATGTTGATTGAACCTGAGGTGCATTCCTTGATACACCATTTGACTAACCAATGCAAGAATCTTTGTAATTGTTGGCACATACAACACATCTGACATGTTTTTTGCTCTGCCATTATGCATACGCAATGGCACACTACCAACATGTGTAATAGGATGTTGAGTATCATCCCCAGTAGCAACATAGCCCTGATGTGTAGGTGTCATCCTGTCAAACCACTCACCATGGCATGTCATGTGGTTTGACGCTCCAGAATCCATATACCAAATATAATCACTGTCCCTTTGTGATGTCATAGTACCTATTACATGTTTCATGGAAAACAAGTGCTCCTCATGTTCTACATTACTAGATGACGCAAAATTTCCATACTGCACTCTTCCACCCCCACGGAAGTCATTCTGCTTTTTATAGTAGTCTCTAGCCACCATAAGTCCCATTTTACCACAATAGTGACACTCAATTCTACTAGCATTTTGTTGCGGTGTTTGCCAACTCCCCCTGCCTCCAGATACAGATCTTCCTCTAGCGTGAGGGTGAAAACCATGACCACCTCTAGCACCGAATGATTGGCTGAAATTTATGTTGAGATTGTGGTGATCGATTGTAAGATCCCGGTCTCCACCGCACAACGGATTCGGGGTGCTAGCAGTGGAAGTAGCACATCGTGCGCGGGTAGGGGTCTCACACTCGGGGCCTCGCCCACGGTTATCCGGACAAGAGACTAATCCGTCACTTTGTCCAAAACCGAAACCGGAAAAACTTCCTTTACACGGAAAGCACGGGCGATTCCACCAGGATAACTCTTTACTCTAACGTAGTCAAGATCATTACTGATCAAACTGATCCGATTGCACCTCTAACGGTACTTGGTCAAATCAAGGAAGAAACTTGCACTTGGATCATTGGGATCAATGCTTTTTTCCCCATCAAGAGGCACAGCCGTTGATTCCTATCCATAGAACAATTACTATCCGGGATTTACTTCATCTATCGTAAGAATAGAAATTAAATCTCGATTTACGGATCCATGAATCCAGCCTAACCCCATCCAGTCCCATGGGTTAGCCAACCGCCCAACCACTGTAGTGATGGGATCCAATTAAGAATTTGGTTAGGTTTTGTCCCGGGTACCAAGAAAAAGAGTTCCAGGGCCCCCTAGCCGGAAGTTCATGCAAACATAAAGCTAGTCACACCACTTACACACCCAATATGAAATTGCCTTTTTCTTAGCATCAGCTAACTTTAAAACAATCCTTGAATGAACCCATTATGTCACTGATGACAATCCTCATAGTCTCTGGTTGAATCCTTATTCATCGGTATACTTATGGCATCATTGGCAGCCAGAACGCTCACCACCTGTTCACTCAGGGGCCTTTTCCATAGTTCCTAGCTCATAGTAACCGGCAATATATTCATATAATAGAATGGAATCTCCGTGGAAGATCAGCAAGATCATCCCAAAGATCCATATAAAAGAGCCATGGACTCATCCGTTGAGAACCAGCAAGGTCAATCAACCAGATCCATGCCCGGTTTCAGAAAACAATTCTTATTCTTTATTCCAATATCTTCCACGATGCACGTGTGGGTATCTTCGGCGACCTAGAGCCCGAGCACCGTATGGTCAGCACCCTCTAGGATCCTTCGCAGGTAACCCAGCGCTTCACTCATAGGCCGCTTCCTTGGTCCCTCATCCACCGTACCGGAAGCTCACCATTTAAATCGAACCGAGGCTGGTCAAGACCTCGATCGACCTTGCTACGCGAGACGTCCTCCATTGACTCTCCGTCAGCAGTTGCAACTTTATCAGTTCGGTCTTCATGACCTTAATCCTCAAGACGGTCAAAATGCTTCCCCACCATTCTTGACATAAAACAGTCATTTACAAACAGTCACAAAATACAGTTTCTATAACGAACTCTAGGCTTTCCACATTATCCACTCTCGGACCACATTACTTATTCCACATTCCATTCAATGTGTACTCATTCTCAACCATTCACTCATATAGACTACACATTATTTCACATACACCTTCACATTCATTATTCTACATACATATCCATGTTCGTACGTCCACATTATACTTCCAATTTCACATTCATACTTACGCATCTACATGCATACATCCACATCCACATTCATACATCCATACTTCCATTTCCACTTCCACACATCCACATTCACATGCATACATCCAGTTTCACATCCTCATTCATACATCCACATTCACATACATACATCCACATCCGTATCTACATCCATACATCCACATCCACATCTTCATTCACATTCACATCCATACATCCACGTCTACATACATACATCCATTTTCACATCCTTATTCATACATCCACATCCATATCCGTATCTACATCCATACATCCACATCCACATCCACATCCACATTCACATTCATACATACACATCTACATGCATACATCCACATCCACATTCATACATCCACACTTCCATTTCCACATCCAGACATCCATATTCACATTCATACATCCATATCTACATTCATACATCCATATTACATCCATTCTCGCCCTAACACATCCCATATACATCTTATCCCATCAGCAGATACACTCTCTACCTCATCCCATACACATTCTATCACATCTCATACACATCTTATCCCATCAGCAGATACACTCTCTACCTCATCCCATACACATTCTATCACATCCCATATACATCTTATCCCATCAGCAGATACACTCTCTACCTCATCCCATACACATTCTATCACATCTCATACACCTCTTATTATATCCTATCATATCTCATACACATCTTATCACATCTTTTCACATCTCATACACCTCTTATCACATCCTATCACTTCTCATACGCATCTTATCACATCTTATCACATTTCATATCTTTTTATAGAATACAAGAGAATTCTTATATTTGATATAAGATTTATCTACACATTTATTTATGCATAAATTCCATTTAAGGAGACTAACATTTTCAAAATAAAAATCAATCTTTTATGCATCTTCCTATGCATAAATTCATTTTAAATGAAAATGACACTTTTGATTTAAAATTCCATCTCTTATGCATCTTCCTATGCATAAACTCAATTTAGATGAGAATTGACACTTTTGAATTAAAAATCCATCTTTTATGCATCTTCCTATGCATAAATTCAATTTGGATGAGAATAACACTTTTGAATTGAAATTCCATTCTTTTATGCATCTTCCTATGCATAAATTCAATTTAGATGAGAATGACACTTTGAATTTAAAAATCAATCTTTTATGCATCTTCTTATGCATAAATTCAATTTGATAGAAATTACACTTTTAGAATAAAAGAATTTCTCTTATGCATATAAGTTATGCATAAAATCCATTTATGATGAAAATCACACTTTTAGTATAAAAAGAATATCTTTTATGCATACCTCTATACATGAAATCCAATATGATAAAAGTAACACTTTTACAAAAAAATAATCAACTTTTATGCATACCTCTATGCATGAAATACAAATATGATAATCAACTTTTATGCATACCTCTATGCATGAAATACAAATATGATAATCAACTTTTATGCATACCTCTATGCATGAAATCCAAATATGATAAAAGTCACGCTTTTATAATGAAATAATCAACTTTTATGCATACCTCTATGCATGAAATCCAAATATGATAAAAGTCACGCTTTTATAATAAAATAATCAACTTTTATGCATACCTCTATGTATGAAATCAAAATATGATAAAAGTCACGCTTTTATAATAAAATAATCAACTTTTATGCATACCTCTATGCATGAAATCCAAATATGATAAAAGTCACGCTTTTTTCAAAAAATAATCAACTTTTATGCATACCTCTATGCATAAAATCCAAATATGATAAAAGTCACCCTTTCTTAATAAAATAATCAACTTTTATGCATACCTATATACATGAAATCCAAATATGATAAAAGTCACGCTTTCATAATAAAATAATCAAATTTTATGCATACCTCTATGCATGAAATTCAAATATGATAAAAGTCACGCTTTTATAATAAAATAATCAACTTTTATGCATACCTCTATGTATGAAATCCAAATATGATAAAAGTCACGCTTTTATAATAAAATAATCAACTTTTATGCATACCTCTATGCATGAAATCCAAATATGATAAAAGTAACACTTTTATAATAAAATAATCAACTTTTATGCATACCTCTATGCATGAAATCCAAATATGATAAAAGAAACACTTTTATATTAAAATAATCAACTTTTATGCATACCTCTATGCATGAAATCCAAATATGATAAAAGTAACACTTTTATAATAAAATAATCAACTTTTATGCATACCTCTATGCATGAAATTCAAATATGATAAAAGTAACACTTTTATAATAAATTAATCAACTTTTATGCATACCTCTATGCATGAAATCCAATTATGATAAAAGAAACACTTTTATAATAAAATAATCAACTTTTATGCATACCTCTATGCATGAAATCCAAATATGATAAAAGTAACATTTTTATATTAAAATAATCAACTTTTATGCATACCTCTATGCATGAAATCCAAATATGATAATAGAAACACTTTTATTTTAAAATAATCAACTTTTATCTATACCTTTATGCATGAAATCCAAATATGATAAAAGTCACACTTTTATAATAAAATAATCAACTTTTATGAATACCTCTATGCATGAAATCCAAAGATGATAAAAGTAACACTTTTATAATAAAATAATCAACTTTTATGCATACCTCTATGCATAAAATTCAAATATGATAAAAGTAACACTTTTATATTAAAATAATCAACTTTTATGCATACCTCTATGCATGAAATCCAAATATGATAAAAGAAACACTTTTATTTTAAAATAATCATCAATTAAGCATAACATAAAAATTAATTTCTCCATGATTACAATAAAATTCTTTCAATTAATCTAGGATGATAATTCCTAGAATATGGTAGGAAGTTCTCTTTTCATGCTTTGAATGAAATTATTTTATGTGTAATTTTTATCAAAATTTTGCCATAGCTTCGCTACGATGACTGATAAATCTCAATTTATTTTGAAGGATAAAGCTTATCATTAATAAGGGAATGATTAGAATGATCCCTAATTGGATCATTACCCCAATAATGGATTGAATCATCAATTTTTATGAAATACATAAACTAAAAGCATAGAAAAAAGCCATTAATTTGATCTCAAGCATAGATTAATCTTGGATTAAGGAAAAGCTTTATGAAAAGCTTCATTTGAATTGACAATGGGTCATGAGTATGACCATTTCTTGAGTGAGCGAGAGAAATTACATAAAAACCATTAGAATTAAGCATAAATGAAAATTTATGTAATTCTTTACTATCATTAATAAATTAATTTCAATAGCATTCATCAATTATATAATTCTTCACTACCATTCATCAATTAACTTCAATAGCATTCAAAAACCATTCCAATTAAGCTTCTCAAGCTTGAGAGGGGTTGAGAAGAGAGAAGCATTGAGAAATTATAGAAAAGAATAAAATTCACCATTTACCTTACAAATTGCTTGATTCTTTGTTCACTGTAGAGGCCCCCAACCAATCAATTGGTTAAGTATGCTGATGGAGCCACCAATGGGGATTGAAGAAAGAGGGAAGCTCCAATTTCTTCAATTTGGAGAGAATTTTAGAGAATAGTAGAAATTAGCATTATCTCAGCATAACTCTAGTATAGTAAAATTCTTCTATTTTTTTCAAAGGACTCATGTTCTATTTATAGGAGAGGGAAGCTCTAACCAAAGCTAACTGAATTCTAGAATTTTCCAAATTCAGTTTGGTTGAGTTTGGACTAGATTTAGATCTAGTTTGGTTCCTTTTTAATTCGGTTTGGTTCCATTTTGATTTGGTTTGATTCAAGAGAGAGGAGAGATAAAAATATCACATTATTTTTGAGTTTAAAACTCATTCAAGCATGTGAAATATGCACCTCCTTTAATGGACTCCCCTTCCTCACATATGTGTCAAAATAGAATTATTATACCCAAAATATCTCATATTTTTAATATTGCTCATAATTTTTTACTAATAAACCTTGTACATTTTCAACTCTTCATCTTATGTGAGCATTTACTCATTTTTGGATATCAAAAATATCTCATATTTTTGATATTACTCATAGTTTCTTACTAATAAACCTTGTACATAGTCAACTCTTCATCTTATGTGAGCATTTACTCATTTTTGGGTATCTTCTTTTACAAATTGAATTTATCTCCTCCCTACACATGGATTGATGCTATTGGCCCATAGGAACCTTAATTGGACCATAATCCAAAAATTTCTGAAAATCTAGACCCTTAGGCTAAGGTCCTTTATACCCATTTCCAATAAATTCCAATTGCACATTGGAAAGTTCTTTTTGAATTTCTGTTTCAGGGGAACTTATTTTAATAAGATGAGTTATTTTTCTATCCAAAAATATTCATAATCTGAATATTCTCTCTCTATGTCAAAACAGGTAGAGACGAGATCTCTTATATTTCTGAAGAGGGAATTGATTACAGAAGAATATGCTGGACATTTTGAGAGGCTGGGAGGAATCTTACATTCTCTCCCACTTGAAAAACGCGAGATGTCCTCATCTCGCAAACTTCGGATAATTTCGCGAGATGCACGAACATGAGACTGAGAGAAAATTTTTAATTAAGATTAATCACCAATTAAAAAAGTCTCAAAGAGAGTAAGGGTCAAGACAAGAACAAGATTTAAACTTTATTCATTCTTGGAACATATACAGTAAAGATAGAAGAACTCTTTACACTTCCATAAGCCCGTCCATCATATGATCACAAAAGCAGCACTCACAAGCTGCGCACATATAAGGTAACTCAAAGCCGTTGATTCCTATCCATAGAACAATTAC
This sequence comes from Cibotium barometz, assembly GCF_041138505.1. NCBI lineage: Eukaryota > Viridiplantae > Streptophyta > Polypodiopsida > Cyatheales > Cibotiaceae > Cibotium > Cibotium barometz. Next base: position 46,083,733 of record NC_141091.1, read on the forward strand.
TATCCGGGATTTACTTCATCTATCGTAATAATAGAAATTAAATCTCAATTTACGGATCCATCAGTCCAGCCTAACCCCATCCAGTCCCATGGGTTAGCCAACCACCCATCCACTGTAGTGATGGGATCCAATTAAGAATTTGGTTAGGTTTTGTCCCGGGTACCAAGGAAAAGAGTTCCAAGGCCCCCTAGCCGAAAGTTCATGCAAACATAAAACTACACTTACACACCCAATATGAAATTGCCTTTTTCTTATCATTAGCTAACTTTAAAACAATGCTTTAATGAAACCAATATGTCACTGATGACAATCCTCAAAGTCTCTGGTTGAATCCTTATTTCCAGTCATTCATCGGTATACTTATGGCATCATTGGCAACTAGAACGCTCACCACTTGTTCACTCTCAGGGGCCTTTTCCATAGCTCCTAGCTCATAGTAACCGGCAATATATTCATATAATAGAATGGAATCTCCGTGGAAGATCAGCAAGATCAACCCATAGATCCATATAAAAGAGCCATGGACTCATCCGTTCAGAACCAGCAAGGTCAGATCCATGCCCGATTTCAAAAAACAACTCTTACTCCTTGTTCCAATATCTTCCACGATGCACGTGTGGGTATCTTCGGTGACCCAGAGCCCGAGCACCGTATGGTCAGCACCCTCTAGGATCCTTCGCAGGTGACCTAGCGCTTCACTCATAGGCCGCTTCCTTGGTCCCTAATCCACCGTACCGGAAGCTCACCATTTAAATCAAACCGAGGCTGGTCAAGACCTCGGCCGACCTTGCTATGCGAGACGTCCTCCATTGACTCTCCGTCTCAGTAATTGCAACTTTATCAGTTCGGTCTTCATGACCTTAAACCTTAAGACGGTCAAAATGCTTCCCCAGCATTCTTGACATAAAACAGTCATTTACAAACAGTCACAAAATACAGTTTCTATAACGAACTCTTGTCTTTCCACATTATCCACTCTCGGACCACATTACTTATTCCCTATTCCATTCAATGTGTACTCATTCCCATCCATTCACTCATATAGACTACACATTATTTCACATACACCTTCACATTCATTATTCTACATACATATCCATGTTCGTACGTCCACATCATACTTCCAATTTCACATTCATACATACGCATCTACATGCATACATCCACATCCACATTCATACATCCATACTTCCATTTCCACTTCCACACATCCACATTCACATTCATACATCCACATTCACATGCATACATCCATTTTCACATCCTCATTCATACATCCACATTCACATTCATACATCCACATCCGTATCTACATCCATACATCCACATCCACATCTTCATTCACATTCACATCCATACATCCACGTCTACATACATACATCCATTTTCACATCCTCATTCATACATCCACACTTTCATTTCCACATCCACACATCCATATTCACATTCATACATCCATATCTACATTCATACATCCATATCTACATCCATTCACGTCCTAACACATCCCATATATATCTTATCACATCTTTTCACATCTCATACACCTCTTATCACATCCTATCACTTCCCATACGCTTCTTATCACATCTTATCACATCTCATACACCTCGTATCGCATCTTATCACATATTATCACATCTCATTTAAAAATCAATCTTTTATGCATCTTCCTATGCATAAATTCATTTTAAATAAAAATGACACTTTTTATTAAAATTCCATCTCTTATGCATCTTCCTATGCATAAACTCAATTTAGATGAAAATTGACACTTTAGAATGAAAAATCCATCTTTTATGCATCTTCCTATGCATAAATTCATTTTTGGATGAGAATAACACTTTTGAATTGAAATTCCATTCTTTTATGCATCTTCCTATGCATAAATTCAATTTAGATGAGAATGACACTTTGAATTTAAAAATCAACCTTTTATGCATCTTCTTATCCATAAATTCAATTTCGTAGGAATTACACTTTTAGAATAAAAGAATTTCTCTTATGCATCTAAGTTATGCATAAAATCCATTTATGATGAAAATCTCACTTTTAGTATAAAAAGAATATCTTTTATGCATACCTCTATACATGAAATACAATATGATAAAAGTCACACTTTTATAATAAAATAATCAACTTTTATGCATACCTCTATGCATGAAATCCAAATATGATAAAAGTCACACTTTTATAATAAAATAATCAACTTTTATGCATGCCTCTATGCATGAAATCCAAATATGATAAAAGTCACACTTTTATAATAAAATAATCAACTTTTATGCATGCCTCTATGCATGAAATCCAAATATGATAAAAGTCACACTTTTATAATAAAATAATCAACTTTTATGCATGCCTCTATGCATGAAATCCAAATATGATAAAAGTCACACTTTTATAATAAAATAATCAACTTTTATGCATGCCTCTATGCATGAAATCCAAATATGATAAAAGTCACACTTTTATAATAAAATAATCAACTTTTATGGATACCTCTATGCATGAAATTTAAATATGATAAAAGTAACACTTTTACATTTAAATAATAATCTTTTATGCATACCTCTATGCATGAAATCTAATTATGATAAAAGTAACACTTTTATGTTAAAATAATAATCTTTTATGCATACCTCTCTGCATGAAAATCAATTATGCATAATATAAAAATCAATTTCTCTATGATTACAATGAATATCTTCAATTAATCTAGGATGATAATTCCTAGAATATGGTAGGAAGTCCTCTTTTCATGCTTTGAATGAAATTATTTTATGCGTAATTTTTATAAAAAATTTACCATAGCTCCGCTGCAATGATTGATAAATCTCAATTTTTCTAAGGGATAAAGTTTATCATTAAGAAATAATTAGAATGATCCCTAATTGGATCAATAATCCATAATGGATTGAATCATCAATATTCATAAAATACATAAACTAAAAGCATAGAAAAAAAGCCATCAATTTGGTCTCAAGGATAGATTAATCTTGGATAAAGGAAAAGCTTTATGAAAAGCTTCATTTGGATTGAGAATGGGTCATGAGTATGACCATTTCTTGAGTGAGAGAGAGAAATTACATAAAAACCATTTGAATTAAGCATAAATGGAAATTTATGTAATTCTTAACTATCATTAATCAATTAACTTCAATAGCATTCATCAAATTATGTAACTCTTCACTACCATTCATCAATTAACTTCAATAGCATTCAAAAACCATTCCAATTAAGCTTCTCAAGCTTGAGAGGGGTTGAGAAGAGAGAAACATTGAGAAATTATAGAAAATGATCAAAATTCACTAATTACCTTACAAATTGCTTGATTCTTTATTCACGGTAGAGGCCCCCAACCAATCAATTGGTTAAGTATGTTGATGGAGCCACGAATGGGGATTGAAGAAAGAGGGAAGCTCCAAAAACTAGTGATTTATTAATGAATTCACAGTTCTTGGCTTAGGTGGAGTAGAGTAACGATGCATAAACACTATATATTTTTCAACAAGGGGGAGGCTTCTATTTATAGGAAAAATTGAGCTCCTAACCAAACAAGCTGATTCTAGAATTTTCTAAATCAGTTTGGTCAATATTTGACCATTTTTAGGTCACTTAAGCTAACTTTTTGGAACTAGACTTGAATGAGGAGAGAGGAGAGATGAAATATCTCAATTTTTATGAGTTTAAAACTCATTCAAGCATGTGAAATATGCACCTCCTTTAAAGAACTCCCCTTCCTTACATATGTGTCAAAATGGAATCATTATACCCAACATATCTCATATTTTTAATATTGCTCATAGTTTTTTACTAATAAACCTTGTACATTTTCAACTCTTCATCTTATGTGAAATATGCACCTCCTTTAAAGAACTCCCCTTCCTTACATATGTGTCAAAATGGAATCATTATACCCAAAATATCTCATATTTTTAATATTGCTCATAGTTTTTTACTAATAAACCTTGTACATTTTCAACTCTTCATCTTATGTGAGCATTTACGCATTTGTAAGATCCCTGTTCCCACCGAGCAACGGATTCACGATACTGGCAGCGGAAGTAGCACTTCTCGTGCGGGACAGGGGTCCCACATTCGGGGCCTCGCCCACGGATATCCGGACAAGAGACTAATCCGTCGGTTTGTCCAAAATCGAAACCGGAAAAACTTCCTTTACCCGGAAAGCATGGGCGATTCCACCAGGATAACTCTTTACTCTAACGTAGTCAAGATCATTACGAATCAACTGATCTGACTGCACCTTTAACGGTACTTGGTCAAATCAAGGAAGAAACTTGCACTTGGATCATTGGGATCAACGCTTTTTTCCCCATCAAGAGGCACAGCCGTTGATTCCTATCCATAGAACAATTTCTATCCGGGATTTACTTCATCTATCGTAATAATAGAATTTAAATCTCGATTTATGGATCCATCAGTCCAGCCTAACCCCATCCGATCCCATGGGTTAGCCAACCGCCCAACCACTGTAGTGATGGGATCCAATTTGGAATTTGGTTAGGTTTTGTCCCGGGTACCAAGGAAAAGAGTTCCAAGGCCCCCTAGGCGGAAGTTCATGCAAACATAAAACTAGCCACACCACTTACACACCCAATATGAAAATTGCCTTTTCTTAGCATCAGCTAACTTTAAAACAATCCTTTAATGAAACCATAGTACCACTGATCACGATCTTCCAATTTATCCAGTTGATTCATAATTTCCCATCATTCCTTCATCAGAGTATCTATGGCATCATTGGCAACTAGAACGCTCACCACCTGTCCACACAGAGGCCGTTTCCATAGTTCCTAGCCCATAATACTCAGCAATATAATCACTTATCAAGATGGACTCTCGTTGAAGATCAGCAAGATCAACCAACAGATCCATATAAAAGAGCCATGGACTCATCCGTTGAGGACCAGCAAGGTCAGTCAACCAGATCCATGCCCGGTTTCACAAAACAACTCTTACTCCTTGTTCCAATATCTTCCTCGACACACGCGTGGGTATCCTAGGCGACCCAGAGCCCGAGCACCGTATGGTCAGCACCCTCTAGGATCCTTCGCAGGTGACCTAGCGCTTCACTCATAGGCCGCTTCCTTGGTCCCTCATCCACCGTACCGGAAGCTCACCATTTTAATCGAACCGAGGCTGGTCAAGACCTCGGTCGACCTTGCTACGCGAGACGTCCTCCATTGACTCTCCGTCAGCAGTTGCAACTTTATCAGTTAGGTCTCCACGACCTTAATCACAAGACGGTCAAAATGCTTCCCCAACATTCTTGACATAAAACAGCCATTTACAAACAGCATTTACAAACAGTTTACAAATACAGTTTCTATATTAACTCTCATTTTTCCACATTATCCCTCATTAATCCACATTACTTTTTCCACATTCCATGTATATGTGTACTCATCCAATCACCTCCTTTTCCATCTCTTCACTTCAGATTCCTTCACATCACATATCATATATTCACATCCATATCCACATCCATACATCCACATCCACATCCACATTCACATCCATACATCCACATCTACATGCTTATCTCCATTTTCACATCCTCATTTATACATCCACATCCCATATCCACATTCCTACATACACATCCATATCCACATCCACATCCACATCCACATTCACATCCATGCATCCACATCTACATGCTTACCTCCATTTTCACATCCTCATTTATACATCCCCATCCCATATCCACATTCATACATACACATCCATACATCCACATCTACATCCACATACATACATACATCCACATCCACATTCCACATTCACATCTATACATCCACATCTACATTCACATTCACATGCATCCACATCCACATTCCCATACATCCACATCTATACATCCACATTCCACATTCACATCTACATTCACATTCACATACATGCATCCACATCTACATGAACATTCACATACATCCACATCCCCATTCCCATTCACATCTATACATCCACATCTACATCCACATACATACATACATCCACATCCACATTCCACATTCACATCTATACATCCACATCTACATCCACATTCACATACATCCACATCCACATTTCCATTCACATCTATACATCCACATCCATTCACATCTATACATCTACATCTACATCCACATTTACATCTATGCATATATATCTTCATGCATATATCCATTTTCATGTTCATACATCCACACTCCCATCTCCATATCCACACATCCACATACATACATCCATTTTCACATTCCCATTTATATAACCCCATATACCTTCACATCTAAACTTTTACATCACATCCATTCTCGCCCTATCACAACCCATATACATCTTATCCTATCACCTACACTTCTTACCTCATCCCCCCATACACATCTTAATTCATCTTATCACATCCTAACTTATTTCATAAGCATCTTATCACCTCTTATCACACCTCTTATCACATCCTATCACTTTCCATACGCATCTTATCAATTCTTATCACATCTCATACACCTCTTATCACATCTTATCACATTTCATATCTTTTTTTTTTTAAAAAGAGAATTCTTTTATTTGATATAAGATTTCTCTACACATTTATTTATACATAAATTCCATTTAAGGAGACTAACACTTTCGAAATTAAAATCAATCTTTTATGCATCTTCTTATGCATGATTTCAATTTGGTAGGGAATTATACTTTTAGAATAAAAGAATTTCTCTTATGCATCTAAGTTAAGCATAAAATCTATTTATGAGGAAAATCATACTTTTAGTATAAAAAGAATATCTTTTATGCATACCTATATGCATGAAATCCAATATGATAAAAGTAACACTTTTGATATAAAAATTTTCCTTTATGCATACTTCTATGCATGAAAATTAAAAATGATAAAAGTAACACTTTTGATATAAAAATTTTCTTTTATGCATACTTTTATGTATGAAATAAAAATGATAAAAGTAACACTTTTGATATAAAAATTTATCCATTATGCATACTTCTATGCATGAAAATAAAAATGGTAAAAATAACACTTTTGATATAAAAATTTATCCTTTATGCATACTTCTATGCATGAAAGTAAAAATGATAAAAGTAACACTTTTGATATAAAAATTTATCCATTATGCATACTTCTATGCATGAAAATAAAAATGGTAAAAATAACACTTTTGATATAAAAATTTATCCTTTATGCATACTTCTATGCATGAAAGTAAAAATGATAAAAGTAACACTTTTGATATAAAAATTTATCCATTATGCATACTTCTATGCATGAAAATAAAAATGGTAAAAATAACACTTTTGATATAAAAATTTATCCTTTATGCATAATATTAAAATTCAATTTCTCCATGATTATAATGAAATTCTTTCAATTAATCTAGGATGATGATTCCTAGAATATGGTAGGAAGTCCTCTTTTTATACTTTGAATGAAAATTTTTTATGCATAATTTTTATAAAAATTTTGCCATAGCTCCGCTGCTATGACTGATAAATCTCAATTTTTCTAAGGGATAGAGCTTATCATTAAGGAAATAATTAAAATGATTCTCTAATTGGATCCTTAATCCATAATGGATTGAATCATCAATATACATAAACTAAAAGCATAAGAAAAAGCCATTAATTTGGCCTCAAGCATAGCTTAATCTTGGGTTAAGGAAAAGCTTTATGAAAAGCTTGATTTGGATTGAGAATGGGTCATGAGTATGACCATTTCTTGAGTGAGAGAGAGAATTTACATAAGAATCATTAGAATTTAAACATGAATGAAAATTAACTTCAATAGCATTTATTAAATTATGTAACTCTTCACTACTATTCAAACTTCAATAGCATTTAAAAAAAAACCATACCAATTAAACTTCTCAAGCTTGAGAGGGGTTGAGAAGAGAGAAACATTGAGAAATTATAGAAAAAAGCAATATTCACTAATTACCTTACAAATTGCTTGATTCTTTGTTCACGGTAGAGGCCCCCAACCAATCAATTGGTTAAGTATGTTGATGGAGCCACTAATGGGGATTGAAGAAAGAGGGAAGCTCCAAAAACTAGTGAATTATTAAATGAATTCACAGTTCTTGGCTTAGGTGGAGTAGAGTAACGATGCATAAACACTATCTATTTTTCAACAAGGGGGAGGCTTCTATTTATAGGAAAAATTGAGCTCCCAACCAAACAAACTGATTCTAGAATTTTCTAAATCAGTTTGGTCAATAATTGACCATTTTTAGGTCAGTTAAGCTAACTTTTTGGAACTAGACTTGAATGAGGAGAGAGGAGAGATGAAATATCTCAATTTTTATGAGTTTAAAACTCATTCAAGCATGTGAAATATGCACCTCCTTTAAAGAACTCCCCTTCCTTACATATGTGTCATAATGGAATCATTTTAATATTGCTCATAGTTTTTTTACTAATAAACCTTGTACATTTTCAACTCTTCATCTTATGTGAAATATGCACCTCCTTTAAAGAATTCCCCTTCCTTACATATGTTATATTTTTAATATTGCTCATAGTTTTTTACTAATAATCCTTGTACATTTTCAACTCTTCATCTTATGTGAAATATGCACCTCCTTTAAAGAATTCCCCTTCCTTACATATGTCATATTTTTAATATTGCTCATAGTTTTTTACCAATAAACCTTGTACATTTTCAACTCTTCATCTTATGTGAGCATTTAAGGGACTCCCCTTCCTTACATATGTGTCATAATAAAATCATTATACCCAAAATATCTCATATTTTTAATATTGCACATAGTTTTTTACTAATAAACCTTGTACATTTTCAACTCTTCACCTCATGTGAGCATTTACTCATTTTTGGGTATTTTCTTTTTACAAGTTGGATTTATCTCCTCCCTACACATGGATTGATGCTATTGGTCCATAGGAACCTTAATTGGACCATAGTCTAAAGATTTCTGAAAATCTAGACCCTTAGGCTAAGGTTCTTTATTCCTATTTTCAATTAATTCCAATTGCACATTGGAAATTTTTTTTTGAATTTCTGTTTCAGGGGAACTCATCTGAATCAGAAGAGATATTTTTCTATCCAAAAATATTCAAAATCTGAATATTCTCTCTCTAGAATATTTTCTCTCTCTAGGTTAAAACAGTTCGAAACAAGTCTTTTATATTTCTGAAGAGGGATTGATTATAGGAGAAGATGCTGGACATTTTGAGAGGCTGGGGAGGAATCTTACAGCATTTTTGGATACCCAAAATATCCCATATTTTTAATATTGCTCATAGTTTTTTAATAATAAACCTTGTACATTTTCAACTGTTCATCTTATATGTGAGCATTTACTCATTTTTGGGTATCTTCTTTTACAAATTGGATTTATCTCCTTCCTACACATGGATTGATACTATTGGCCCATAGGAACCTTAATTGGACCATAATCTAAAAATTTCTGAAAATCTAGACCCTTAGGCTAAGGTCCTTTATACCCATTTCCAATTAATTCCAATTGCACATTGGAAAGTTCTTTTTGAATTTCTGTTTCAGGGGAACTTATTTTAATAAGACGAGATAATTTTCTATCCAAAAATATTAAAAATCTAAATATTCTCTCTCTAGAATATTTTCTCTCTCTAGGTTAAAACAGTTAGAAACAAGTCTTTTATATTTCTGAAGAGGGATTGATTACAGGGGAAGATGCTGGACATTTTGAGAGGCTGGGGAGGAATCTTACATTCTCTCCCACTTGAAAAACGCGAGATGCCCTCATCTCGTAAACTCGGGGTAATTTCGCAAGATACACAAGTATGAGACTGAGAGAAAATTTTAAATTAAGATTAATCACCAATTAAAAAAGTCTCAAAGAGAGTAAGGGTCAAGACAAGAACAAGATTTAAACTTTATTCATTCTTGGAACATATACAGTAAAGATAGAAGAACTCTTTACACTTTCATAAGCCCGTCCATCATATGATCACAAAAGCAGCACTCACAAGCTGCGCACGTATAAGGTAACTCATCTATGGGAATAATTCTGTTGGTTATTGCGCACCTATCTCACTGGTATGAGGTGATCTTACAAAAGGACCTCTGAGAGGCAAGCGAAAAACGGGGTAAAGGCATATCTTCTGATGAGGAAGAAAACACGCCAGTAAGAAGACCCGCTCAGAAAACCCAAGATGTCTTGATCTCATGACGCAGTAGTATCGGGGACCCAAACCCAAGGCTTCAATAACCATGGCCAAGCGGACATTGTTACGAAAGTGCTGCTGACCCCAGGGTGTTACCCTAGTTATGTCTTGATAGGTCCGCCATTTGGTCTGAGCTACTTCCCAAGTGAGGAAAAAGTGAGCGCTCATACCGTTCTATAAAATCTTTCTTTACAGACTCACTTGCGTCTTGAAGGTGAGAAATCATCATGGATAAAACTAATTCTTGTTGCCAAGCCATGAAGGAGATTAAGAAGAAGGGAGATCGATGGAAGTAAGATTACTGTGTGCGACAAGTAAAAGTTACGACTTATATAAAGGAAGAAGCTAGCATAACCTAGAAGCCAACGGTATCTTGCCACTGAAGTTTTACCGTCTTTCCATGATTTGGGTTTGGTACATTTTTCTATAGAAGGCATTAAGAACTTTGAGATGAAGAGATAAAAGAAGTTCGTAGGCTAAGTCACCTACTTTCTTTGGTCCACAATATCTGGGAGATAACTACTTATACTCCCCTAGAGATAAAGAAATTCTTTTAGTCCGTATTCAAATGAAGACTATAACTGCTTCTTTGAATTCTCTGATTGTCCTCTTCTTATCTGTATATTGTCTCTGTCAATCTTGGGTAGTGTATATATCTTTATGAATTGCCTGCATCTGTTGCTCTAAGTCGCCAAGCATTTGACTGGTCATCTCGACCCTAATCAATGGGTCGGACCTAGTTAGTGGAGTTAAGCAATCTTGTCCAAGACGGACCGTGATTAGATTGGTATGAAGGAATTGGTCTCTGAATTTGGGTTCTAGACTTCCCTGTGCCCTTTTCATGGTAGGAGTCAGGAAGTCTTTTAACTGATGGTCAAAACCTTGGCATCCAAAACACCGGTTCTCACTTCTGAATTCATTGTTCTGAATCTTTAAAATAGGTGGGCTCCTGAGAAGGTATTCTGGTAAAGTGTCTTCTTAAAAATCTAAATATTCTCTCTCTAGAATATTTTCTCTCTCTAGGTTAAAACAGTTAGAAACAAGTCTTTTATATTTCTGAAGAGGGATTGATTACAGGGGAAGATGCTGGACATTTTGAGAGGCTGGGGAGGAATCTTACATTCTCTCCCACTTGAAAAACGCGAGATGCCCTCATCTTGTAAACTGGGGGTAATTTCGCAAGATGCACAAGTATGAGACTGAGAGAAAATTTTTAATTAAGATTAATCACCAATTAAAAAAGTCTCAAAGAGAGTAAGGGTCAAGACAAGAACAAGATTTAAACTTTATTCATTCTTGGAACATATACAGTAAAGATAGAAGAACTCTTTACACTTCCATAAGCCCATCCATCATATGATCACAAAAGCAACACTCACCAGCTGCGCACGTATAAGGTAACTCATCTATGGGAATAATTATGTTGGTTATTGCCGCACCTATCTCAGTGGTATGAGGTGATCTAACAAAAGGACCTCTGAGAGGCAAGCCAAAAACGGGGTAAAGGCATATCTTCTGATGAGGAAGAAAACACACCAGTAAGAAGACCCGCTCAGAAAACCCAAGATGTCTTGATCTCATGATGCAGTAGTATCGGGGACCCAAACCCAAGGCTTCAATAACCATGGCCAAGCGGACATTATTACGAAAGTGCTGCTGACCCCAGGGTGTTACCCTAGTTATGTCTTGATAGGTCCGCCACCGAGAATCTTACATTCTACCCCACTTAAAAAGTGCGAGATGTCCTTATCTCGCAAAGTAGAAGACAACTCTTTTTCTTAAGATCCAATTTATTCTGGGGTTCCTTATATTCTGGTCAACCCAACAGAATACGGGGATAATTATCCCTTAAATAGAACTCATCATTAAATAACAATTCTTTCAATCATATCATTCATATCTTTAACATGATAATGGTCCATTAGACCGAAAAATTTCTTTATAAACATTTCTCCACAGGGATTTCAGTTAAGTAAGTTCTCAATTTGACATCCCTTAATTTGATCATCCGTGTCAAGTATTAACAGTAGCAATTTGACAGCACAATCCACTAATCTCATAGTGATTTGCTGAAATCATTATCATCATTTATCATCACAGGGACTCGTCCCATTCATCCTTATTGTGGTTTTGCTCAGGTTATTATATTTCAACTAAATTTCAAAAATCATCATTTTTCAATCAGAATCCCAATCAATTCATCAGTTCCCAAGCAGAATTAAAAATCATATCAACCACATTCGAATTCATCAACTGGATAGCATTAATGCTTATAATTTCAAGTCTTAGATTTACTCGTATATACTGCCGATAAAGAGCTGCAGTTATACCCTCGGTATATACGGATAATCATGATACTCGAAACTATAAGGTAAATACCATCATGTCTAGGTCTCAAGCAAGTCAGGGTTCTATACAATTGCGGTTCTTTTTAATTGAAGTCCTAATTACTAATTTACGAATTTCAGTTTGAATAACAATTTGTATGAATTAAATCACACAATTATATTCTTTTTGTGCTACTTGATAAATTTTTGACATATTTGGCTTTTTAGTTGATCTTTATTAGCCAATTTGCTCTGATACCAACTGTAAGATCCCGGTCTCCACCGTGCAACGGATTCGGGGTGCTAGCAACGGAAGTAGCACATCGTGCGCGGGTAGGGATCTCACACTCGGGGCCTCGCCAAACGGATATCCAGACAAGAGACTAATCCATCGGTTTGTCCAAAACCGAAACCGAAAAAACTTCCTTTACCTGGAAAGCACGGGCGATTCCACTAGGATAACTCTTTACTCTAACGTAGTCAAGATCATTATTGATCAAACTGATCCGATTGCACCTCTAACGGTACTTGGTCAGATCAAGGAAGAAACTTGCACTTGGATCATTGGGATCAACGCTTTTTTCCCCATCAAGAGGCACAGCCGTTGATTCCTATCCATAGAACAATTACTATCCGGGATTTACTTCATCTATCGTAATAATAGAAATTAAATCTCGATTTACGGATCCATGAGTCCAGCCTAACCCCATCCAGTCCCATGGGTTAGCCAACCGCCCAACCACTGTAGTGATGGGATCCAATTAAGAATTTGGTTAGGTTTTGTCCTGGGTACCAAGGAAAAGAGTTCCAAGGCCCCCTAGCCGGAAGTTCATGCAAACATAAAGCTAGTCACACCACTTACACACGCAATATGAAATTGCCTTTTTCTTAGCATCAGCTAACTTTAAAACAATCCTTTAATGAAACCATTATGTCACACTGATGACAATCCTCATAGTCTCTGGTTGAATCCTTATTTCCAGTCATTCATTCATCGGTATACTTATGGCATCATTGGCAACCAGAACGCTCACCACCTGCTCACTCAGGGGCCTTTTCCATAGTTCCTAGCTCATAGTAACCGGCAAAATATTCATATAATAGAATGGAATCTCCATGGAAGATCAGCAAGATCATCCCACAGATCCATATAAAAGAGCCATGGACTCATCCGTTGAGAACCAACAAGGTCAATCAACCAGATCCATGCCCGGTTTCAGAAAACAATTCTTATTCTTTATTCCAATATCCACGACGCAGGTGTGGGTATCTTCCGCGACCTAGAGCCCGAGCACCGTATGGTCAGCACCCTCTAGGATCCTTCGCAGGTAACCTAGCGCTTCACTCATAGGCCGCTTCCTTGGTCCCTCATCCACCGTACCGGAAGCTCACCATTTAAATCGAACCGAGGCTGGTCAAGACCTCAATCGACCTTGCTACGCGAGATGTCCTCCATTGACTCTCCGTCAGCAGTTGCAACTTTATCAGTTCGGTCTTCATGACCTTAATCCTCAAGACGGTCAAAATGCTTCCCCAACATTCTTGACATAAAACAGTCATTTACAAACAGTCACAAAATACAGTTTCTATAACGAACTCTCGGCTTTCCACATTATCCACTCTCGGACCACATTACTTATTCCACATTCCATTCAATGTGTACTCATTCTCAACCATTCACTCATATAGACTACACATTATTTCACATACACCTTCACATTCATTATTCTACATACATATCCATGTTCGTACGTCCACATTATACTTCCAATTTCACATTCATACTTACGCATCTACATGCATACATCCACATCCACATTCATACATCCATACTTCCATTTCCACTTCCACACATCCACATTCACATTCATACATCCACATTCACATGCATACATCCAGTTTCACATCCTCATTCATACATCCACATCCGTATCTACATCCATACATCCACATCCGTATTTACATCCATACATCCACATCCACATCTTCATTCATATTCACATCCATACATCCACGTCTATATACATACATCCATTTTCACATCCTTATTCATACATTCACATCCACATCCGTATCTACATCCATACATCCACATCCACATCCACATTCACATTCATACATACACATCTACTTGCATACATCCACATCCACATTCATACATCCACACTTCCATTTGCACATCCACACATCCATATTCACATTCATACATTAATATCTACATTCATACATCCATATTACATCCATTCTCGCCCTAACACATCCCATATACATCTTATCCCATCAGATACACTCTCTACCTCATCCCATACACATCTTAACACATCCTAACTCATCTTAACACATTCTATCACATCTCATACACCTCTTATTTTATCCTATCACATCTCATACACATCTTATCACATCTTTTCACATCTCATACACCTCTTATCACATCCTATCACTTCTCATATGCATCTTATCACATTTCATATCTTTTTAAAGAATACAAGAGAATTCTTATATTTGATATAAGATTTCTCTACACATTTATTTATGCATAAATTTCATTTAAGGAGACTAACATTTTCGAAATAAAAATCAATCTTTTATGCATCTTCCTATGCATAAATTCATTTTAAATGAAAATGACACTTTTGATTTAAAATTCCATCTCTTATGCATCTTCCTATGCATAAACTCAATTTAGATGAAAATTGACACTTTCGAATTAAAAATCCATCTTTTATGCATCTTCCTATGCATAAATTCAATTTGGATGAGAATAACACTTTTGAATTGAAATTCCATTCTTTTATGCATCTTCCTATGCATAAATTCAATTTAGATGAGAATGACACTTTGAATTTAAAAATCAATCTTTTATGCATCTTTTTATGCATAAATTCAGTTTGGTAGGAATTACACTTTTAGAATAAAAGAATTTCTCTTATGCATCTAAGTTATGCATAAAAGCCATCACACTTTTAGTATAAAAAGAATATCTTTTATGCATACCTCTATACATGAAATCCAATATGATAAAAGTAACACTTTTACAATAAAATAATCAACTTTTATGCATACCTCTATGCATGAAATACAAATATGATAAAAGTCACGCTTTTATAATAAAATAATCAACTTTTATGCATACCTCTATGCATGAAATCCAAATATGATAAAAGTCACGCTTTTATAATAAAATAATCAACTTTTATGCATACCTCTATGCATGAAATCCAAATATGATAAAAGTCACGCTTTTATAATAAAATAATCAACTTTTATGCATACCTCTATGCGTGAAATCCAAATATGATAAAAGTCACGCTTTTATAATAAAATAATCAACTTTTATGCATACCTCTATGCGTGAAATCCAAATATGATAAAAGTCACGCTTTTATAATAAAATAATCAACTTTTATGCATACCTCTATGCGTGAAATCCAAATATGATAAAAGTCACGCTTTTATAATAAAATAATCAACTTTTATGCATACCTCTATGCGTGAAATCCAAATATGATAAAATAATCAACTTTTATGCATACCTCTATGCGTGAAATCCAAATATGATAAAAGTCACGCTTTCATAATAAAATAATCAACTTTTATGCATACCTCTATGCATGAAATCCAAATATGATAAAAGTCACGCTTTCATAATAAAATAATCAACTTTTATGCATACCTCTATGCATGAAATCCAAATATGATAAAAGTCACGCTTTCATAATAAAATAATCAACTTTTATGCATACCTCTATGCCTGAAATCCAAACATGATAAAAGTCACGCTTTTATAATAAAATAATCAACTTTTATGCATACCTCTATGCATGAAATCCAAATATGATAAAAGAAACACTTTTATATTAAAATAATCAACTTTTATGCATACCTCTATGCATGAAATCCAAATATGATAAAAGAAACACTTTTATATTAAAATAATCAACTTTCATGCATATCTCTATGCATGAAATCCAAATATGATAAAAGTAACACTTTTATAATAAAATAATCAACTTTTATGTATACCTCTATGCATGAAATCCAAATATGATAAAATTAACACTTTTATAATAAAATAATCAACTTTTATGCATACCTCTATGCATGAAATCCAAATATGATAAAAGTAACACTTTTATATTAAAATAATCAACTTTTATGCATACCTCTATGCATGAAATCCAAATATGATAAAAGAAACACTTTTATATTAAAATAATCATTTTTTATATACCTCTATGCATGAAATCCAAATATGATAAAAGTCACACTTTTATAATAAAATAATCAACTTTTATGCATACCTCTATGCATGAAATCCAAATATGATAAAAGTCACACTTTTATAATAAAATAATCAACTTTTATGCATACCTCTATTCAGGAAATTCAAAGATGATAAAAGTAACACTTTTATATTAAAATAATCAACTTTTATGCATACCTCTATGCATGAAATCCAAATACGATAAAAGAAACACTTTTATATTAAAATAATCATCAATTAAGCATAACATAAAAATCAATTTCTCCATGATTACAATAAAATTCTTTCAATTAATCTAGGATGATAATTCCTAGAATATGGTAGGAAGTTCTCTTTTCATGCTTTGAATGAAATTATTTTATGTGTAATTTTTATAAAAATTTTGCCATAGCTTCGCTACGATGACTGATAAATCTCAATTTATTTTGAAGGATAAAGCTTATCATTAATAAGGGAATGATTAGAATGATCCCTAATTGGATCATTACCCCAATAATGGATTGAATCATCAATATTCATGAAATACATAAACTAAAAGCATAGAAAAAAGCCATTAATTTGATCTCAAGCATAGATTAATCTTGGATTAAGGAAAAGCTTTATGAAAAGCTTCATTTGAATTGACAATGGGTCATGAGTTTGACCATTTCTTGAGTGAGAGAGAGAAATTACATAAAAACCATTAGAATTAAGCATAAATGGAAATTTATGTAATTCTTTACTATCATTAATAAATTAACTTCAATAGCATTCATCAATTATGTAATTCTTCACTACCATTCATCAATTAACTTCAATAGCATTCAAAAACCATTAAGCTTCTCAAGCTTGAGAGGGGTTGAGAAGAGAGAAGCATTGAGAAATTATAGAAAAGAACAAAATTCACCATTTACCTTACAAATTGCTTGATTCTTTGTTCACTGTAGAGGCCCCCAACCAATCAATTGGTTAAGTATGTTGATGGAGCCACCAATGGGGATTGAAGAAAGAGGGAAGCTCCAATTTCTTCAATTTGGAGAGAATTTTAGAGAATAGTAGAAATTAGCATTATCTCAGCATAACTCTAGTATAGTAAAATTCTTCTATTTTTTTCAAAGGACTCATGTTCTATTTATAGGAGAGGGAAGCTCTAACCAAAGCTAACTGAATTCTAGAATTTTCCAAATTCAGTTTGGTTGAGTTTGGACTAGATTTAGATCTAGTTTGGTTCCTTTTTGATTCGGTTTGGTTCCATTTTGATTTGGTTTGATTCAAGAGAGAGGAGAGATAAAAATATCACATTATTTTTGAGTTTAAAACTCATTCAAGCATGTGAAATATGCACCTCCTTTAATGGACTCCCCTTCCTCACATATGTGTCAAAATAGAATTATTATACCCAAAATATCTCATATTTTTAATATTGCTCATAATTTTTTACTAATAAACCTTGTACATTTTCAACTCTTCATCTTATGTGAGCATTTACTCATTTTTGGATATCAAAAATATCTCATATTTTTTATATTACTCATAGTTTCTTACTAATAAACCTTGTACATAGTCAATTCTTCATCTTATGTGAGCATTTACTCATTTTTGGGTATCTTCTTTTACAAATTGAATTTATCTCCTCCCTACACATGGATTGATGCTATTGGCCCATAGGAACCTTAATTGGACCATAATCCAAAATTTTTTGAAAATCTAGACCCTTAGGCTAAGGTCCTTTATACCCATTTCCAATAAATTCCAATTGCACATTGGAAAGTCCTTTTTGAATTTTTGTTTCAGGGGAACTTATTTTAATAAGATGAGTTATTTTTCTATCCAAAAATATTCATAATCTGAATATTCTCTCTCTAGAATATTTTCTCTCTCTATGTCAAAACAGGTAGAGACGAGATCTCTTATATTTCTGAAGAGGGAATTGATTACAGAGGAATATGTTGGACATTTTGAGAGGCTGGGGAGGAATCTTACATTGATCCTACCACGGCCACCTGCACGTCCTCTTGGGCTGAATCTCCCCCTTCCTCTAGCTCCACGATGAGTGAAAAATGCTTGATCCCTTGAATTTTCATTTGTGCTAGATGAGGCACCTATTCCAAGTTTCATCTCTTCCACAATAAGCAATGAAAGTAGCTCATCAAAGTCTGGGGGGTCTCCACCTCTAACCCTGATAGAGGTTTTAAATGCCTTGTACTCTTTACCCAAGCCATTCAATGTAATGGCTACCAAGTCATCATCATCCACAGGAGCACCAATATATGCTAGTGCATCAGTACATTCTTTGATCTCTTGTACATAATCATTTACACTTCTATTGCTTCAAGTCATGCCATGAATCTTTTGCTTCAATTGCATCTTCTTTGGTGATGTAGTCGTATCATACAACTTTACCAAATTATCCCATGCATACTTGGGATTTTTTGTGTCCTGTATATGGCATAACATGGTGTTTGTAACACATATCAAGAAGTAATGCAACACTTTGAAGACTCTCTCTATCCGATTTTGATGTGTTGTAAGCTGGGCAGGTGTTGCATTCATATCGGGAACCCTTGACTCCACCTCATCGCTTGTCACCAAGTTCTATAGGCCTTTGCCTTTGAGAAAATTTGTCATACGACGATACTTCCAAGTGCGGAAGTTGTGCTTGTCAAGCTTCTCACCAACAATTTTATCAGGATTGTCACTCATTTTGTTTACCACGATGTTTACTGAGGATTTCCAATAATCAACTTAGACATGCACATTTACACATAAACCTCAGCACCAATGCTGTCAACACAGCCCAAAAAAATTATGGTGGCGATAACTTCTTGGACTCAAAAACACTATTTGCAAATGCTGAAAACAACCTGGAACCGCTCACAAATTCTAAGAAATGCATCCAAAATAGTCCTCCACTTTGCACAAACCTTTAATTTACTCCTATTATGCATACAAGATCATCCACATAGTATTTGAGCTCAACTCTGTACAAACAGTCCACTTTGCCTTGTTTTGTGAATGGGTTTTTTCGAGCCTTCCAATCTTTCAAACACTGGGAAATGACCAAATCAAGTGTCGACGATATACATTGACATCCATACATCCTCAATGTAGCATATAAACATCATCCAAGCTCACAAAGTGCCAAGTACATGCCAAAAATAGCTCTCTGTTTTGGTCGAGAAACTGTAAACTATTAAATACCGGCACTAATCCACTTCCAATTCACTCGATATGCATCCAAATATTAGGCCAAGGCATTCATTGTCTTTGTATCAATGTGATCTAACTCCGTATGCGAGGAATTAGTCCAATTTTGAAAGAGGAGAGAGTAATTGTTTGCTAATTTAGTGAAGCTATGTTCACTAATCTCACTTAACAACTCTGCTAAACCTATTGAATCCATCTTGTTTTGCATCATTTCACTCAAATTAGTGCTTGTGGGTTCTATAAAAAGATACATACATATGTAGGGTCCAATTACTAAGCTCATTATGCAGGATGTGCATCCATTTGGGCTTGCTTCAATTTTTATCCTCCACTGTGGATTTATGCACTGATTTTTGGCCCCTTTGTTGATGGTTTAATTACTCCACAATGGCATGGTTGAGTGTGGCAAGCATCTGGGATGAGATGTGGGACCTTGCGCTATACCCTAATCACACCAATGTGCATAGGTTGACCCTCCAATAATCACACCAATGTGCATAGGTTGACCCTCCAATGGCTCCAATTTCTTGCTTACATCCTCTGTTCTTGTGTAGCTCAAAAACCAGAATTCAACCTCTTTAATATCACATAGATTTGCTCCAAAATCAAGCAAGGGATTGCATATGCATTGCTATTCCATTCATCAATGCTAAATACATGTGCCCTTCAACTAATACATGCATTTGCCTCTTCCAATCAAGCTCTCAAGCTTTCCATTAAAGCTTGTAGAAAACCAAAATTTTTACTTGCTTTGGGCAACTCAAATCTTGCTTTGCTTGTGTCAAATCACCTGCAATCCACTCAAGGGTGTTTAGCTTTTCTAACTCGTGGTTCTTAGCTTTCAGATATGTTGAGTAGGGGTGTGCTCCCAACTTCTCTTTGCTCCAAGCTCCAAGCTCCAATGGATTCTCTTTTGCAAGAGATCCAATTCCATGAATATATTGTTGTGTTCATTGTAGAATATTCTGCCACCTTCTCCCTTAAACTCTCCTACAATGTGGTATGAGTGACCAACATAGTGAAGCTGTTATGTGTTTAATTCCTCCCTATGTCTCCAAACTTTTGTAGGTGTTGGAAGTAGATTTTCTTTAATGCCTTTGGCCTCAAGGAGGGATGACACTGACTTCTAGATGGCAATATAACCCTTACGACGACTGACTCCACTTGAATCCATGGCGTATTGAATATCCGCAGGGCTGAAACTCTATTGTTGGTTACAAATTCTTCCACTATATCTCGTTGAGCCACCTTGAACTTCTTCTCTTTTATCGTTTCTCTTACCATGCTTGATGTCCACGAATGGTTTTAGTTGCTTTGCTGGATTCAGATTGGGATTAATATTCTCTTTGTTAGGATATGTATGACAACCCTACAAATACAGCACTACTCATTACTAACATAGAGAACATGTAAATCCCAAAGAAGCCCATCAAATAAAATAATATTAATTGCTATTACAAAAGACATGTGAATGTGAATGCATTCAGTGCAATCTTACCTTATGGCTTGGATTCTCTTCTTCAGGCCGCCTCCAGAACCAAGCCTCAAGTCCTTGACATTTTTTATCTTTCTTTTCCGTATGCACCGTCCAATGATTGTGTTTTTTTCTCTATATTTGCGGAGGTCACTTCTTAGTTTATTAATTTGACATTCTTGTTCTTTCAATCTAGCTTTCTATGTCTTGCATGCACCAGACAAGCCAAGAAGCTCATTTGCTAAGTTTTGTGATGAATAATGTCTTTCTCTTTCTTGTATGTAAGAAATTGACTTACAATATCCTAGTAAGCCTGTGGTGCCATCACCTGCTGCAAAACGTAAGAGAGTTGTGGAATTTGAAAAGGGAGGATGTGAAGTAGTACAAGGGTCAATAGGATAGATGGAGCCATCACACCAAAGTTCTATGTGTTGCTTCCCCGACAACCTCATATGATCTTTAACATCTGATGAGAGCAATAGTTGTCCACTTCTACGTTTTTGAATGGATGCATACGCACTATCTAGATCAATGTGCAGATGGTACTTTCTCTTAATGCTTTCATGATTGAACTCTTCAAAAGAATGAGTGTGTACATGGTTGTTCTCCATTCGAGTATTCTAGGAATGAGTGTGTACATGGTTGTTCTCCATTAGAGTATTCTATGAATGAGTAAGTATACTATATGACGCAAAGTGAAAGAATAGATTTGGTTATGGTGAGAGAAGGCTTGTATTTGTCTTTTGAAATTGGAGATGAAATTCCCTCCAAACTTTCTTCCGTGCAATAATATCCTCCTGAACTAACCTTATTCTTGCAGTTTCAAATGTATCATTTCAAAGAAGGTTCCAACGAACTTTAAGACGGCCGCCTGGGAGAAACTTTACCTCTCTAGCTCAGAGTACACTTTTATGACCTTTACATTCTCTTTATTTTAATATTTTAAGATTTTTTCTAGAGAGAAAATAAAAATCGACCATTTTCTTACAAGGCCCTACGAATGACCTCTAAAATGTCCTAATGCGGCAGTATGGTGAGAGATCTTTGTCCCCTCCGCACAATGAATTCTGGGGTGCTAGCGGAAGTAGCACTTCTTACATGGGGCAGGGTCCCTCACTCGGGGCCTCACCCACGAATATCCAGACAAGAGACGAATCTCTCAGTTCTTCCAAAATCAAACCCGGAAAAACTTCCCTCACCCGGAAAGCACGGGTGATTCCTCCAAGATATTTTTACTCTAATGTAGTCAAGGTCATCACTAACCAAACTGATCCAACTGAACCTGTAAAGACACTAGGTCAGATCAAGGAAGAAACTTGCACTTGGATCATGGAGACCAATGCTTTTTTTCTCATTGAGAGGCACAGCCGTTCATTCTTTTCCATGGAACAATTTTTATCCGGGATTTACTTCATCTATCGTACCTCTGAGATCCCTGTCCCCACCGCGCAATGGATTCGGGTGCTAGCAACGGAAGTAGCACATCACTTTGCGGGATAGGGTCCCACACTCTCAGGGCCTCGCCCATGGATATCCGGACAAGAGACTAATCCGTCGGTTTTTCCAAAACCGAACCCGAAAAAACTTCCTTTACCCGGAAAGCACGGGCGATTCCACCAGGATAATAATTTTACTTTAACGTAGTCAAACTGATCCAACCGCACCTATAAAGATACTCGACCAGATCAAGGAAGAACCTTGCACTTGGATCATAGAGATCAACGCTTTTTTTCCCATCAAGAGGCACAGTCGTTGATTCCTATCCATAGAACAATTACTATCCGGGATTTACTTCATCTATCGTCGTAATAACAGAAAGGAGTCTCATTTTATGGATCCATCAGTCCAGCCTAACCCTATCTAGTCCCATGGGTTAGCCAACCGCCCAACCACTGTAGTGATGGGATCCAATTTAGATTTTTGGTTAGGTTTTGTCCCGGATACCAGGGAAAATAGTTCCTAGGCCCCCTAGCCAGAAGTTTATGCAAACATAAAACTAGTCACACTATTTACACACCCAATATGAAATTGCCTTTTTCTCAGCATCAGCTAACTTTAAAACAATCCTTTAATGAAACCATTATGTTACTGATGACAATCGTCTAAATCTTTGGTTGAATTCATATTTCCAATCATTCATTCATCGGTATACTAATGGCATCATTGGCAACCAGAACGCTCACCACCTATTCACTTAGGGGCCTTTTCAATAGTTCCTAGCTCATAGTACCCGCAATATTTTCACATATAAAAATCAAGATGGAATCCTCGTTGAAGATCAGCAAGATCAATCTCAACAGATCCATATAAGAGAGCCATGGACTCATTTGAGGATCAGCAAGGTCAATCAACCAGATCCATGCCCAATTTCAGAAAACAACTCTTACTCCTTGTTCCAATATCTTCCACGATGCACGTGTGGGTATCTTTGGTGACCCAGAGCCCGAGCACTGTATGGTCAGCACCCTCTAGGATCCTTCGCAGGTGACCTAGCGCTTCACTCATAGGCCGCTTCCTTGGTCCCTCATCCACCGTACCGGAAGCTCACCATTTAAATCAAACAGAGGCTGGTCAAGACCTCGGCCGACCTTGCTACGTGAGATGTCCTCCATTGACTCTTCGTCAGCAGTTGTAACTTTATCATTTAGTTCTCCATGACCCTAATCACAAGACGGTCAAAATGCTTCCCCAACATTCTTGACATAAAACAGTCATTTACAAACAGTTTACAAATACAATTTCTATAATGAACTCTCATCTTTCCACATTATCCCTCATCAGTCCACATTACTTATTCCACATTCTATTCATATGTGTACTCATTCTCATCCATTCACTCATATAAACGACACATTATTTCACATACACATTCACATTAATTATTCTACATACACATCCATGTTCGTACATCCACAGCATACATCCAATCCCATATCGGCATTCATACATACACATCCATATCCACATACATACATCCACATCCACATCCACATCCACATTCACATCCATACTTCACATCTACATGCATACATTCATTTTCACATCCTCATTCATACATCCACATTACATGCATACATCCACATCCACATCCACATTCACATCCATACATCCACATCTACATGTATACATCCATTTTCACATCCACATCCACATCCACATTCACATCCATACATCCACATCTACATGCATACATCCATTTTCACATCCTCATTCATACATCCACATCCACCTACATACATCCACATCCGTATCTACATCTATACATCCACATCCACATCCACATCCATACATCCACATCTACATGCATACATCCACATCCACATTCACATTCACATTCACATCCATACATCCAACACTTTTATATTAAAATAATAATCTTTTATGCATACCTCTATGCATGAAAATCAATTATGATAAAAGTAACACTTTTATATTAAAATAATAATCTTTTATGCATACCTCTATGCATGAAAATCAAATATGATAAAAGTAACACTTTTATATCAAAATAATAATCTTTTATGCATACCTCTATGCATGAAAATCAAATATGATAATCAATATGCATCTTCTATCCATTAAAAAGATACTTTTAGAGTATAGAATTGATAGGAATTACTCTTTTAGCATAAAATTTAATTACTAGAAATCCTCTTTTTCTTAATTCATCAATTATGCATAACATAAAAATCAGTTTCTCCGTAAATACAATAAAATTCTTTCAATTAATCTAGGATGATAATTCCTAGAATATGGTAGAAAGTCCTCTTTTCATACTTTGAATGAAATTAATTTTATGTATAATTTTTACAAAAATTTTGCCATAGCTTCGCTGCTATGAGACTGATAAATCTCAATTATTTTAAGGATAAAGCTTATCATTAAGGGAATGATTAGAATGATTCCTAATTGGATCATTAATCCATAATGGATTGAATCATCAATATTCACGAAATACATAAACTAAAAGCATAGAAAAAAGCCATTAATTTGGCCTTAAGCATATATTAATCTTGGATTAAGGAAAAGCTTTATGAAAAGCTTCATTTGGATTGAGAATAGGTCATGAGTATGACCATTTCTTGAGTGAGAGAGAGAAATTACATAAAAACCATTAGAATTAAGCATAAATGGAAATTTATGTAATTCTTTACTATCATTCATCAATTAACTTCAATAGCATTCATCAATTCATCAATGAACTTCAATAAAAACTATTTCTTGAGTGAGAGAGAGAAATTACATAAAAACTATTAGAATTAAGCATAAATGAAAATTTATGTAATTCTTTACTATCATTCATCAATTAACTTCAATAGCATTCATCAATTTATGTAATTCTTTACTACCATTCATCAATTATCTTCAATAGCATTCCAAAACCATTCCAATTTAGCTTCTCAAGCTTGAGAGGGGTTGAGAAGAGAGAAACTTTGAGAAATTATAGAAAAGATCAAAATTCACCATTTACCTTACAAATTGCTTGATTCTTTGTTCACAGTAGAGGCCCCCAACCAATCAATTGGTTTAGTATGTTGATGGAGCCACCAATGGGGATTGAAGAAAGAGGGAAGCTCCAATTTCTTCAATTTGGAGAGAATTTTAGAGAATAGTAAAAATTAGCATTATTTCAGCATAATTCTAGTAAAATTCTCCTATAATTCCAGTATAGTAAAATTATCCTATTTTTTTCAAAGGACTCATGTTCTGTTGATAGGAGAGGGAGGCTCTAACCAAAGCTAACTGATTTCTAGAATTTTCTAGATTTTAATTTGGTTGAATTTGGACTAGATTTGGACCTAGTTTGGTTCCTTTTTGATTCGGTTTGGTTCCTTTTTGATTTGGTTTAGTTCAAGAGAGAGGAGAGATAAAAATATCACAATTTTTAAAGATTTAAAACTCAATTGCACATGTGAAGTAGGCGCCTCATTCATGAGGGAAAAATCCCTATGCAGAGGTGTCAAAAATGCATCATTACTTCTAAATATCTCCCCTTTTTAACTATTAGCCTTGTCCTTAGTCAACTCTTTATCTTATGTGAGTATTTACTCATTTTTGGGTATCTTCTTTTACAAATTGGATTTATCTCCTCCCCACAGATGGATTGATCCTATTGGCCCATAGGAACCTTAATTGGACCATAATCCAAAAATTTCTGAAAATCTAGACCCTTAGGCTAAGGTCCTTTATACCCATTTCTAATTAATTCCAATTGCACATTGGAAAGTTCTTTTTGAATTTATCTTTCAGGGGAATTAATTTTAATAATATGAGAAATTTTTCTATCTAAAAATATTCAAAATCTGAGTATTCTCTCTGTAGAATATTTTCTCTCTCTATGTCAAAATAGGTAGAGACAAGATCTTTTATATTTTTGAAGAGGGAATTGATTACAGGGGGAAGATGCTGGACATCTTGAGAGGTTGGGGAGGAATCTTACATTCTCTCCCACTTGAAAAACGCGAGATGCCCTCATCTCGCAAATTGGGGGTAATCTCGCAAGATGCAAGAATATGAGAGAGAAAATTTAATTAAGAGTAACCACCAAGAAAAGTCTCAAAGACAGCAAGACTTAAGACAAGAACAAAGATTTCAACTTTATTCACTCTTGGAACATATACAGCAAAGATAGAAGAACTTTTTACAATTCAATAAGCCCGTCCATCATATGGTCACAAAAGCAGCACTCACAAGTAGCACACGTATAAAGTAACTCATCTATGGGAATAATTCGGCCGGTTACTGCAGTACCTACCTCATTGGTATGAGACGACCTAATAAAAGGACCTCTAAGAGGCAAGCCAAAAATGATAAAGGCATATCTTCTGGTGAGGAAGAAAACACATAAGTAAGAAGACCCGCTCAGAAAACCCACCATGCCTTGATCTCATCACGCAATAGTATCGGGGACCCAAACTCAAAGCTTCAATAACCATAGCCAAGCGGACATTGTTACGAAAGTGATGGTGACCCTACGGTGTTACCCTAGTTATGTCTTGATAGGTCTGCCATTTGGTCTGAGCTACAGAAGTTCCCAAGTGAGGGAAAAGTAAACGCTCATACAGTTCTATAAAATCCTTCTTCACAGACTCGCTTGCGTCTTGAAGGTGAGAAATCATCATGGATAAAACCAAATTCTGCTACCAAGCCATAAAGGAGATTAAGAAAGAAAGGATATCGATGGAAGTAAGATTACTGCGAGCGACAAGTAAGAGTTACGACTTATATAAAAGAAGGAACTAGCGTAACCTAGAAGCC
Organism: Cibotium barometz; assembly: GCF_041138505.1. Classification (NCBI taxonomy): domain Eukaryota; kingdom Viridiplantae; phylum Streptophyta; class Polypodiopsida; order Cyatheales; family Cibotiaceae; genus Cibotium; species Cibotium barometz. Next base: position 46,111,430 of record NC_141091.1, read on the forward strand.
GACGGTGTATCTTACCACTGAAGTTTTACTGTCTTTCCATGATTTGGGCTTGGCACATATTTCTTTAGAAGGCTTACATGAAATACATTATGAACTTTGAGATGAGGAGGTAGAAGAAGCTCGTGGGCTAAGTCACCTACTTTCATTGAAATCAGATATGGCCCACAATATCTGGGGGATAACTTCTTATACTTCCCAAGAGATAAAGAACTTCTTTTGGGCCATACTCGAATGAAGACCATATCTGCTTCTTTGAATTCTCTGATTGTCCTCTTCTTATCGGCATACTGTTTCTGTCGATCGTGGGTAGCTTTTATATCTTTATGAATTGCCTGCATGTGCTGCTCCATGTCGTCAAGCATTTGTCTGGACATCTTGACCCTAATAAATGGGTCGGACCTAGTTAATAGAGTTAAGAAGTCTTGTCCATACAGAGCTTTAAAAGGGCTCATTCCCAATACTTCTGTGATAAGAAGCATTGTAGGCGAACTCGACTAGGTGCAGATAGCTTAGCCACTTCTTGGGTTCCTTGCCACAGCATGACCGAAGTGCATCTTTGATTACTTGGTTTACCCTCATACTCTGCTGGAGTATGGATGACTGCGAATTGTCGGTTAGGCCCTTGGTTTTCAGTTGTAGCATAGATCTGTCCTCTTTCCTCTTCTACTACATTTGAAATTGCGACTGCTTTGGCTACTGCAGTCTAAGGCGAAATTCTTTCTCTTTGGTTGTCCCAATTCTGGAAAGGAGTTCTGAGGTTATTCTGGACAGAGGTAGATGGATGAGCTAGAGTTCTTCTGGGGTTACCCTGGCTTGGGCGAGATGGACCCTGATTAGACTGGTATGAAGGGATTGGTCTCTGAATTTAGGGTTCTTGACTTCCCTGTGCCCTTGACATGGCAGGAGTCGAGCAGTCTTTTAACTGATGACCAAGACCTTGGCATCCAAAACACTAGTTCTCACTTCTGAACTCATCGTTCTGAATCCTTAAAACAGGTGGGGCTCTAGAGAAAGTATTCTGGGGAAAGGGTCTTCCTTCTTCAATAGAATCTTTCTTTTATTTTAGAGAGGGAATAATTATAAGATCAAAACGGGAGGTTCTTACTCCTGTATACCTCAAAGACAGGGGGAGGAATCCTACAGTACCATAACAGAATTGAGTCTCACTTGAGGGATCCATCAGTCCACCCTAGTCCCATTAGTTAGCCAACCGCCCAACAACTGTAGTGATGGGATCCAATTAGAAATTTGGTTAGGTTTTGTCATGGGTACTAGGGAAAAGAGTTCCCAGGCCCCCTAGCCGGATACTCATGCAAACTTAAAGCTAGTCACACCACTTACACACCCAATATGAAATTGCCTTTTTCATAGATTCAGCTGTGTCTTTAAAACAATCATTTAATGAAACCATAGTGTCACTGATCATCATCCTCCAAAATGTCCGGTTGAATCCTAATTTCCAATCATTCCTTCATCGGTGTACCTATGGCATCATTGGCAACCAGAACACTCACCACCTATCCACTTTTAGGGGCCTTTTTGATAGTTCCTAGCTCATAGTACCCGGGAATATATTCACTTATAAGAATCAAAATGGAATCTCCATTGAAGATAAGCAAGAGCAACCAACAGATCCATATAAAAGAGCCATGGACTCATCCGTTGAGGACCAGCAAGGTCAATCAACCAGATCCATGCCCGAATTTAGAAAATAACTCTTACTCCTTATTCCAATATCTTCCCCAATGCATGTGTGGGTATCTTCGGCTACCCAGAGCAGCCTGAGCACGTCAGCACCCTCTAGGATCCTTCACAAGTCACCTAGTGCTTCACTCATAGGCCACTTCCTTGGTCCCTCATCTACCATACCAGAAGCTCACCATTTAAATCGGGTCAAGACCTCGGCCGACCTTGCTACGTGAGACGTCCTCCGTTGACTCTCTGTCAGCTGTTGCAACTTTATCAGTTAGGTCTCCGTGACCTCATTCACAAGACGGTCAAAATGCTTCCCCAGCATTCTTTACATAAAACAGTCATTTAAAAATAGAGCGTAAATATAGTTTCTATAATGAACTCTTGTCTTTACACATTGTTCCACATCAATCCACATTATTTAATCCACATCCATTTCATATGTATTCCCATTCTCATCTCACATCATTTTCCATCTCATCACATCTTTCCTCATTTATCCTCATCAGATCTCATCCACTCGCATCTACCCATATCCACATCTCATCACATCACATTCATTCACATCTCATCCATTCATATGTACTCCGATCCACATCACATCCATTTCACCTCACATCACATTCATTCACATCTATCCCGATTCACATCCCATCACATCTCATCCATTCACATCACATCTCATTCATTCACATCTATCCCATTTCATATCTTATCACATCACATATAATCCATTTACATCTATCCCAATTTACCTCTATCCCAATTTACATCACATCTCATTTATTCATGTCCATCACATTCATTTACATACATCACATCACATTCATTCATGTCCATCACATTCATTCTCATCACCATCCCATCACATACATTCTATCCACATTACATCACATCACATCTATCCACATCATATCTCATTCATTCCATCCACGTTACATCACATCCACATCATGTCTTATTCATACACATCTCATCTCATTCATCCACATCCATCTAATCGTTCACATGTACGACTACCCACATCTATCCATACATTCACATCTATCACTTCACATCCACATATATTCATGTCACATCACATCACATTCTTTCGCATACACATCCACATCCACTCTTTCATATACATCCACATCCATTCTTTCACATACACATCCACATCCATTCTTTCACATATATCCACATCCATTCTTTCACATACACATCCACATCCATTCTTCACATACACATCCACATCCATTCTTTCACATACACATCCATATCCATTCTTTCACATACATCCACATACATATCCACATCCATTCTTAACATACACATCCACATCCATTCTTCACATACACATTCACATCCATTTTCATCACATTCACATCCACATCCATTTACTTCCCATCTCACCCTTTCACATATCCTCTCTTCTCATTCTCATCCTCTCAGCTCATCATCCACATCCACATCCATTTACATCACATCCCATTTACATCTTATCACATCCATTTACATCTTATCACATCCATTCACATCCTATCGCATCCCATTTACATCTTATCACATCTATTCACATCGTATTGCATCCCATTTACATATTATCACATCCATTCACATCCTATCACATCCCATTTACATCTTATCACATCCATTCACATCCTATTGCATCCCATTTACATCTTATCACATCCTACTCCCATTTAGTAGCTTTTTCTACTTTGATACCGATAATGGGACTTTTTCTAAATTTCTACCAATTGCTTGGCTTAGACAAAGATTCTTTTTCTCGACACTATTTTCATATTCCTTCTCAATTCCTCAATTGAATTATATTCAATATTCCTCTTTTGAATAAAAGAATTCATGGGATTTACAGAAATCAATTCTACCCATATTTTCACTTTTGATAAATAATCATAAATTAAATTATACTTAGGAATTTCTCTTTTTCCATCTAAATGATGGAATTTCAAATGTCATAGGAATTCCTCTTTTACCATTTAATTATTTGTCATAGATAAAATAAATTTATCTAAAATTTATCTTTGAATTTAAATAAAATATCCAATAATTCTAACATGCTAGGGAATTCCACTTTTCTCATTCAAATGATTGGATTCCAAATATTGTGGGAATTCCTCTTTCATCATAAAAATGAATTACTAGAAATTTCTCTTTTTGCTAATTAACTATTTATGCATAAACATTAAAATCAATTTTTGCATAGTTATGATTAGAATTTTTCAATTAACCTAGGATGATTAATCCTAGAATATGGTAGGAAGTCTTCTTTTCATATTATGAATGAAAATGATTTATGTGTTAATTTTTCAGAATTTTTCCATAGCTCCGCTCTGCTTTTACTAATAATTTTTAATTATTTTAAAAGCATAAAGTTTAGTAATACCATATGATAGAATAACTATTATTTGGATCAATATCCAATTATGGACTTGATTCTCAAGTTTTCCATAAATTAAAAAGCCACTTCTTTGGCCTCAAATTTGACAAACATAGAATTTACTTTTAGATTTGAGAATTGCTTCATGAGAGAAGCATCATTTAAATATAGAATAGGTCATAGGAATGACCATTCTTTGGGGGAGAGAGATATATGCTTTAAAAAGAACATTTAATTGAAGCATAAATGAAAACTTTATAAATTTTATCACTAAAATTCATTAGAGCTTCAATTGCATTAAAGAGCCATTCAATTGAATACTTCTCAAGCTTGAGAGGGGTTGAGAAGTGAGAAACATCTAGAGATTAAGAAAAAGACCATAAACTCACACTTTACCTCTTGTTTTGCTTGATTCTTTAGTCATTGGAGAGGCCCCCAACCAATCAATTGGTTAGTATGTTGAGGAAGGCTCCAAAGAAGGTTGAAGAGAGAGAGAATCTCCATTCTCTCCAAATTGTGGAGGATGTTTTTAGGATAATAGAAAATATCATTATTTCAGCATAATATTGGCATGGTATAGTTCTCATATTTTTTTACAAAGGGCTAAGGGTCTACTTATAGGTGAGGGAGGCCTCTAACCAAGTCCAACTAGTTTCTAGAATTTTCCAGGTTGAGTTTGGCTGAATTTGGACAAGATTTGGACCAAATTTTTATTTTCATGCATAGAAGTATGCATAAAAGATAAATTTTTATATCAAAAGTGTTACTTTTATCAATTTTTATTTTCATGCATAGAAGTATGCATAAAGGATAAATTTTTATATCAAAAGTGTTACTTTTATCATTTTTTATTTTCAAGCATAGGAGTATGCATAAAGGATAAATTTTTATATCAAAAGTGTTACTTTTATCATTTTTATTTTCATGCATAGAAGTATGCATAAAGGATAAATTTTTATATCAAAAGTGTTACTTTTATCAATTTCTATTTTCATGCATAGAAGTATGCATAAAGGATAAATTTTTATATCAAAAGTGTTACTTTTATCATTTTTATTTTCATGCATAGAAGTATGCATAAAGAATAAATTTTTATATCAAAAGTGTTACTTTTATCTATTTTTATTTTCATGCATAGAAGTATGCATAAAGGATAAATTTTTATATCAAAAGTGTTACTTTTATCATTTTTATTTTCATGCATAGGAGTATGCATAAAGGATAAATTTTTATATCAAAAGTGTTACTTTTATCATTTTTTATTTTCATGTATAGAAGTATGCATAAAGGATAAATTTTTATATCAAAAGTGTTAGTTTTATCATTTTTATTTTCATGCATAGAAGTATGCAAAAAGGATAAATTTTTTATATCAAAAGTGTTACTTTTATCATTTTTTTATTGCAAAGAAGTATGCATAAAGGATAAATTTTTATATCAAAAGTGTTACTTTTATCATATTTGATTTTAATGCATAGAAGTATGCATAAAAGATAAATTTTTATTATAAAAGTGTTACTTTTATCATATTTGATTTTAATGCATAGAAGTATGCATAAAAGATAAAATTTTATTATAAAAGTGTTACTTTTATCATATTTGATTTTAATGCATAGAAGTATGCATAAAAGATAAAATTTTATTATAAAAGTGTTACTTTTATCATATTTGATTTTAATGCATAGAAGTATGCATAAAAGATAAAATTTTATTATAAAAGTGTTACTTTTATCATATTTGATTTTAATGCATAGAAGTATGCATAAAAGATAAAATTTTATTATAAAAGTGTTACTTTTATCATATTTGATTTTAATGCATAGAAGTATGCATAAAGATAAATTTTAATCGGAGATCGACGTAAATGAATATTCCTCAAGAAATCCATGTTTTTGAAATCTGTAAACAAATATTCGTTGAAAGAAATTTTTAGAAAAAAAGAGAAATTGAGATAGTACCTTCGAGAAAGATAATTTTAGGAAGAACCTTTCCATACCTAAACTCTGACTCAGACTATTGACCAAGACCTAATTCCTTTGTCAGTTTCAATCAATGATGATGTACCAGTTCAGGAAAAATGTACCCAAATCACCCACCGAATCTGAAACTAAGTTAAGACTTGTGATTTTGATCTAAGGATCAAGTTAACAGAATTCGAGGAATTCTGTTAAGAATTCGAGGAATTCTGTTTAGAATTGAGAAGTGGATCTAGAAGTAATGAGATATGGATTTAAGATATACTCATGGTATTCAAACAAAATCAAAACTATAAACTTGCATAGAAACCCTGCCTTCTTAAAAGACTGTCTTACGCCAGAATGTTGGAGGGAGCATTTGGCATATATGTTTATCTAAGGGAAGCTCGGTTGCAACAGCTGGCGGGGAGTGTTCGAGGGAGAGCTCACGCGGCAAGGCTTGCCGAGGTCTTGACCAGCCTCGGTATGGTTAAAATGGTGCGCTTCCAATACGATGGACGAGGGCCGACGAAGCGGTTCGTGAGTGAAGTGCCAGGACACCTAAGGAGGATCCTGGAGGGTTCTGACCAGGCCATGCACGGGCTCGCGGTGCCTAGGACATCTATGTGTATGTCAAGGAAGATATTATATGATGGACCTATGTTTTTTTATCTATCACTGGATCTCGTTGTTGACTCGCTGGTCTCAACGGAGAGTCGAGAGTGATACTGTTTTGTTGAGAAACAAAGACTCAATGAAAATTTTGAAGTATGACATGTATAACCCGTAAATTGTTTATCAAGGATTGTTTTTATTAAAGTTTTAATAAAGAGGAGTGTGTGCGTATCTGTTTTCTAAAGCTAAAGTTAAGAAAGGCATTTCAATTATGGGTGGGTGAGTACTTGTTTGGTTCCACCGATTCCAGTGGTAGGGTGGTGGCTAACCCATGGGCCGGATGGGGTTAGGCTGGAATCAGTGGAGTTTTAATAATCAAACTGAAAAATCTTAGAATTACGCTAAGATTCGAATAGTTAGACAATTCCCTGATAAATTTTTCAAATAAGTGGATCAACGGCTGTGCCTGACCTTGATCAGGAAAAAAGCATTGAATTCACTAAAATGATCAAATTATATCAGTGATAGTTTCCTTCTATCTGATTTATTCAGTTGAAGGATAGCGTAGAATTGTTCACGTTAGAAAAGTTCGTTAAAAAAATTCATAAAGGTGGAATCGTCCCCGCTTTCCGGGCATGGGAATTTTTCCCGGTTTTTGTTTTTGGAGTGACCACCAGCTTAGTCTCGTGCTCGGACATTCGAGGGCGAGGCCCCGAGTGAGAAACTCTACCCTGCGCTTGAGGGGACTGCTTCTGCTGTGAGCTACCGGGAGTCCCCGGTGCGCGAAAGGGGAGCATAGGGATCTCACAGTTGGTATCAGAGCCAAATTGAAAGCTAATAAAGATAATTAAATTCTTATCTGAAATCGGTAATAAGAACTCAGAAAAAGAATTTTCATAATGTATTTTCATTCCGTAAGCTTCTTTAATGAAGAAATTTTAATCAAAGAAATTATTTTTCTAGATAGAAGTTCCCAATTTATCTGGTATTTCCAACCTCACCCAGTCTCAAGATATGATTGCGTTTGCGTTCGAGCATCTCATCTCTTCCGCTTCAACTCGAATAAGCCGAACAAGACTCGCACGCCATTTCGAGGATTTATATTTTCCTAACCCAGCGGAGAGATTTCAGCATAAGTGGTTTGCAGGACAATATGTCCACGCCTCTTGTGACCGCCGTGCAATGCTGTGGGAGAACCTCTCATTGGCTATGATCCTGTTAAAGCTGAAAATGGTGCGGGGCGTCATTTTATATCATTCGACGCCTCGGAATTTCAGGCTTGCATGCCAAGTCTACAGACTCCTTAGTTGTTTTATTCCTAAATGGAAGATAATAGCTCCCTTGTCAGTAAGTGGACGTTTGTATCAGGGCATGGCTATGGCCCAATACCGTCGTCATATGCGTTTCCCGAGGAGATTTTGAATTCTGGAGCCGAGCTACTCTATGTACATATTGCAACTTTTATATAAATAAAGAAATGTTTTCCGAAGAAAAATTTCCTGTTGTATAAATGATTGTTTACAGTGGACGATCTGATAAAGAAAAATCTGTTATCGGACATATGTCATAGATCTCCAATAAGATCTTGTCTTGTTTAAGAAATTGTTTTCCGAACTCTTAAGTCTTAGGATCTCATGAATAATATCAAAATAAAAATTTAATAATATATAAATTTTGGCAAAATCATGAGACGAGGAAACCGTGGTCGTCAGCCAGACCCTGTCTCTGAAGATGACGAGCTTGACCTTGATGTTCGCAAGGCTCTTCATAGGACTCGACCAGGACCCTTCAAAGGAGAAGGGGAGAACCTGGGCACGAGGCTGTGGAGAAATGGGTGGAAGCCATGGAAGAGTATTTTGACATCACAGGATACAATCAGTGGAGCAAAATGGCTCTGGCCCGGCTAAAAATAGTGGAAACAGCCAGGGTAGCATGGAGGAACCACTGTGACACCAACCATCTGGACAGAAATACTCAGTCCTGGAATGATCTAAAAACCTATCTAAGAAAGAGATTTTGCCCTCCTAGATTTTTAGAAACCAAAATGAACAAATTCTTAGAAATAAAGCAGGAGAGCAAAACCATCGAGGAATATCACCAAGCCTTTGCCCTTCTACTCAAATATTCACCACCTCTTGATGAAGAGCAACTCATGGCCAGGTTCATTCGAGGAATGAACAAACCCTTGGACACACTGGTCAAAAATGCCAAGCCAGTGTCCACGGCTGAAGCAATAAGAATGGCAAAAGATTTTGCCAAAGCTTTTGTAGTAAAGGTCCCGCCAAAACCTGCACCCTCTAACTTTAAGAGATGCCAAGCCCAGGGAAGTACTTCCAACTTTCCACCCCCAAAGAGGCAGCAAGGCCTGAATCAGAATCAGGATGCAGGAAGATTCAGAAGTGAAGGAAGACCCTTCCCCCGAGTACTTTTTGAGGAACCTCACCGCTTTCAAAAAATCAAAAGGATGAGCTCAGAACTGAAAATCGATGTTTTGGATGCCAGGGTTTTGGTCACCAGTTAAAAGACTGCCCAACTCCTGCCATGTCAAGGGGACAGGGAAGTCAAGAACCCCGAATTCAGAGACCAACCCCTTCATTCCAGTCTAATTAGGGTCCGTCTCACCCAAGCCAGGGAAACCCCAGAAGAATTCCAGCTCAACCATCTGCCTCTATCCTGAGTAATCTCAGAACTCCTTCCCAGAATTGGAATAACAAAAGAGAAAGAGTTCTACCTCAGACTGCAGAGCAGCTTGAGTAGTCACAATTTCAGATGTAGTAGAAGAGGAAAAAGGGCAGATCTATGCTGCAATTGAAAATCAAGGGCCTAACCACAGCAGTTCTCCGTCATCCATACTCCAGCATAGTATCAGGGTAAGCCTTTTAAGCTTTTGATTCATTCAGGCAATTCTCATTCATTCATTTCCCCTGGATAAGCTAGTCTTAGAACAGAAATCAGGGAAACCTATGCAAGTTGAATTGGCCGGTGGGAAGACTCTTTTTACTCACCATGAGACAGATCTTATCCAGTTCAATCTAGATGGTAATGTAACCGACTGTCAGTTCAAAGTCTTACCTCTAGGAGTTTTTGACGGAATCCTTGGAATGGATTGGCTCCACAAAAATCAAGCTGACATACATTGTCACAATGGAACCATTTCCTTCCATGACCTTCACGGGAACAAAGTCCATGGAACTGGAGTTTTCGGATCCCTAGACCTTCAGTTAGTAAAACCTTCCAGATTACTGAAAGGACTTAGGAAGAAGCAGCAAATTTATGTTGTCAAAATGAACCCAGTAGACTCAAAGCTTAAAGCTAAAGAACCAGAATGGTTAAGTGAATTTGATGATCTATTCCTAGCAGAGCTAACTGAAATGCCTCCAATTTGAGAAATAGATCATGTGATTGAATTGACCCCTGGAGGCCCTACGCTCTTACAAAATGCCAGTTCTTGAAGCCATCGAACTCAAGGAACAGCTTAGGCAGCTGTTAGAACAAGGGTTTGTAAGACCCAGTGTTTCACCAGCTTGGGGTGCGCCAGTTCTCTTTCAAAAAAAGAAAGATGGAATGCTTAGACTCTGTGTGGACTACAGAGGTCTAAATCAGCTGAATAAGTATCTTATCCCAAGTATTGATGAGCTTTTGGACAAGCTAAATGGAGCCCAGATCTTCACAAAAATAGATCTCAAATCCGGGTTTACCAGATCAGGATCAATGATCCAGATATACCAAAAATAGCCATCAATACTCGCTATGGGCATTATGAATTTACTGTCATGCCGTTCGGATTAACTAATGCCCCAGCTACATTCAATCGCCTAATGCAGGACATCCTCAGAGAATACTTGGATGACTTTGTTCTAGTTTTCTTTGATGACATTCTGATTTACTCAAGGAATGCAGCCGACCATGAGACTCATGTCCGAAAAGTTATTGAGATTCTAAGGAAGCATTAACTCTTTGCCAAAAAGAGCAAATGCACTTTCTCTGCAGACCACGTTGAATACTTGGGCTTTTTGGTATATCCAAAGATGGAATTACCCCAGATTTCGCAAAAATCCAAGCTTTCATAGATTGGCCCAAACCAGACAGTGAAAGAAGTCAGAGGATTCTTGGGATTGACTGGTTGGTATAGAATTTTTATACCAAAGTATGCTCTCATAGCTTCTCCCCAGACTAACCTTCTCAAAAAGAATATCCCATTTCAATGGTCTGCCAAGTGCCAAAGTGCTTTTGATAAGCTGAAGACCGCCTTGGTAAAAACCAGTCCCATTCTGAAAACTGCCAGATTTCTCTCTACCCTTTGAGGTAGTAACTGATGCAAGTGGTTTTTCCCTGGGAGGTGCACTCATGCAGGAAGATCATGCAGTGGCCTATGAGTCCCGAAAGCTCAGAACGCATGAGAGGAATTATGTTGTCCACGACTTGGAATTGCTTTCAGTAGTCTATGCCTTAAAGTTGTGGAGACATTACCTACTGGGTAATGTCTCCACAACTATGAATCCCGAAAGCTCAGAACGCATGAGAGGAATTATGTTGTCCACGACTTGGAATTGCTTTCAATAGTCTATGCCTTAAAGTTGTGGAGACATTACCTACTGGGTAAACGATTTACTTTGATGGCAGATCATCAGAGCTTAAAGTGGATCTTTACTCAGAAGGACCTCAACATGCGCCAAAGAAGGTGGATGTAGACCTTGCAGGAATTTGATTTTGAAATCAAGTACCGCCCAGACAAAGAGAATGTGGTAGCAGATGCTCTCAGCAGAAAAGCCTCCTTGCTTGCAATTACTATAATATCAAATCCTTTGATTATTCAAGCAAGTGAGAAGATCATGCAGGATAGATTCTTTGGCCCTATTGATACCCTACTTATGCAGGAAAGAAAAACTCTGCAAGAGTGGAACAGAGTTCAAGGGTACAGCCTGGATGATGGTATTATGTACTATAATCGCAGGCTATGCATTCCCAATGATGAGGAAACCAAGGACCAAATTTTGAATGAAGCCCATGACAGCATTATAGCATGACATCTAGGTTTCATCAAAACCTACATGTCTGTAAAGAAAAGCTTCTTCTAGCCTGGTCTGAAAAAGGATGTACTGAATCATCTACGTCAATGTCTGTCATGCCAGAAAGTCAAAGCTGAGAGAGTAAAAATGTCTGGGAAGTTACATCCATTGGTGGACATCCCCCAGATGAAATGGGAATGTATCAGTATGGACTTCATTACTGGATTACCTTTAGTGCAATCAGGTTACAACTCCATCTTCGTGATAGTCGACAAACTAACCAAAGTTGCCCATCTGATTCTAGTAAAAGAAACCTAACTGCAACGGATGTGGCCAGAGTGTTCCTCAAAGAAATCTTCAGATTGCATGGCCTACCCACGAGAATAGTAAGTGACCGAGATCCCAAATTTACTTCAAGGTTTTGGACTGCATTTTCCAAAGCAGTGGGAACTTTCTTGGATCTCACCATAGCTTATCACCCTGAGACCGATGGTCAAACTGAAAGAGTAAGCCAAGTAATTGAAGATATACTTTGGTCATGCTGTAGCAGAGAACCCAAGAAGTGGCTAAGCTATCTGCACCTAGTCGAGTCGCCTACAATGCTTCATATCACTGAAGTATCGGGATGAGCCCTTTTAAAGCTCTATATGGACAAGATTGTTTAACTCCATTAACTTGGTCTGACCCATTGATTAGGGTCGAGATGTCCAGACAGATGCTTGACGACATGGAGCAGCAGATGCAGTCAATTCGTAAAGATATTAAAGCTGCCCAGGATAGACAGAAGCAATATGCAGATAAGAAGAGGACAGACAGAGAATTCAAAGAAGCAGATATGGTCTTCATTCGAGTATGGCCCAAAAGAAGTTCCTTATCTCTTGGGAAGTACAATAAGTTATCACCCAGATATTGTGGGCCATATCTGATTACAAAGAAAGTAGGTGACTTAGCCTACGAGCTTCTTCTACCTCCTCATCTCAAAGTTCATAATGTATTTCATGTAAGCCTTCTAAAGAAATATGTGCTAAACCCAAATCATATGCTTGATGATGAAATCCTAACCTCTTCAACCCAAGGACAGATGAAACTCCAACCTGAAGAAATTCTCGATGTTTGAGAAAAGATTCTCAGGAACAGAATTCTCAGAGAATTATTAGTAAAATGGAAGTTCTATCCTTTCGAAGATGCTACCTAGGAGAATGAAGCCGATCTGTTTTGTGGGATTATCCCCAGTTTGCGAGATGAGGACATCTCGCGTTTTTCAAGTGGGAGAGAATATAAGATTCCTTCCCAGCCTCTCAAGATGTCCAGCATCTTCCCTTGTAATCAAATCCCTCTTCAGAAATATAAAATATCTTATTTCTTACTGTTTTAGCCTAGAGAGAGAAAATATTCTAGAGAGAGAATATTCAGATTTTGAATATTTATGGATAGAAAAATATCTCATCTTATTAAAATGAATTTCCTTGAAACAGAAATTCAAAAAGAACTTTCCAATGTGCACTTAGAATTAATGGAAAATGGGTATAAAGGACCTTAGCCTAAGGGTCTAGATTTTCAAAAAATTTTGGATTATGGTCCAATTAAGGTTCCTATGGACCAATAGGATCAATCCATGTGTGGGGAGGAGATGAATCCAATTTGTAAATGAAGATACCCAAAAATGAGTAAATGCTTACATAAGATGAAGAGTTGACTATGTACAAGGTTTATTAGTAAGAAACTATGAGTAATATCAAAAAATGAGATAAATTGAGTATCCAAAAATGAGTAAATGCTCACATAAGATGAAGAGTTGAATATGTACAAGGTTTATTAGTAAGAAACTATGAGTAATATTAAAAAAATGAGATAATTTGGGTATCCAAAAATGAGTAATATTAAAAAAATGAGATAATTTGGGTATCCAAAAATGATTAAATGCTCACATAAGATGAAGAGTTGAATATGTACAAGGTTTGTTAGTAAGAAACTATGAGTATTACTAAAAAAGAGAGATATTTTGAGTATAATGATTTCATTTTGACACATATGTAAGGAAGGGGAGTCCCTTAAAGGAGGTGCATACTTCACATGCTTGAATGAGTTTTAAACTCAAAAATAATGTGATATTTTTATCTCTCCTCTCTCTTGAACCAAACCAAATCAAAATGGAACCAAACTGAATAAAAAAGAAACCAAACTAGATCCAAATCTATTCCATATTCAACCAAACTAATTTGGAAAATTCTAGAATCAGTTTGTTTAGTTAGGAGCTCAAATTTTCCTATAAATAGAAGCCTCCCCCTTTGTTGAAACTTAATAGTGTTTATGCACTGTTACTCTACTCCACCCAAGCCAAGAACCGTGAATTCATTAATAATTCACTAGTTTTTGACATTTCCCTCTTCCAAAGATTGGTGGCCACTCTTGTCCAAACAAGAGTTGAACCCTCAAACCATCAAGCCAAAGGAAAGCTATCAAAGTCATTAGTAAGTTGGTGATTCTTCTTTCTTTCAATTATTTTATGGATTTTTATGGTTTTAAATGGTTTTTATGCTTTATGTCCTCTCTATAATGTTAGGCCTCATTACAAAAGGCATCCCCCTCTCTTCTCTAGCAAAACCAACCTTTCTCTATCCTAGGTGAATGGTTAATTGATTAATGTCAAATTTTTATAATGTTTCAAGTAAATGGATAAATGTTTACTTTAGGATAATTTCAATACTTGGTGTACTTTTAATTAGTTCTAAAGACTTAGGAACTTGAAAAACGGTGAGCCAGAGGTTATGGCGAAATATTTAGAAATTAGTGAAATAAAATTCATCCTTTATTTATTCTAAAAGAGTAATCCTTATGGTTTTTTATATTCTAAAAATCATTTTGATTTTAATGCATAGAAGTATGCATAAAGGATAAATTTTTTTATATCAAAAGTGTTAACTTTTATCATTTTGATTGCATAGAAGTATGCATAAAGGATAATATTTTTATATCAAAAATATTACTTTTATCAATTTTTATTTTCATGCATAGAAGTATGCATAAAGGATAAATTTTTATATCAAAAGTGTTACTTTTATCAAATTTTATTTTCATGCATAGGAGTATGCACAAAGGATAAATTTTTATATCAAAAGTGTTACTTTTATCATTTTTTATTTTCATGCATAGGAGTATGCATAAAGGATAAATTTTTATATCAAAAGTGTTACTTTTATCATTTTTTATTTTCATGCATAGAGTATGCATAAAGGATAAATTTTTATATCAAAAGTGTTACTTTTATCAATTTTTATTTTCATGCATAGAAGTATGCATAAAGGATAAATTTTTATATCAAAAGTGTTACTTTTATCATTTTTATTTTCATGCATAGAAGTATGCATAAAGGAAAGTTTTTATATCAAAAGTGTTACTTTTATCTATTTTTATTTTCATGCATAGAAGTATGCATAAAGGATAAATTTTTATATCAAAAGTGTTACTTTTATCATTTTTATTTTCATGCATAGGAGTATGCATAAAGGATAAATTTTTATATCAAAAGTGTTACTTTTATCATTTTTTATTTTCATGTATAGAAGTATGCATAAAGGATAAATTTTTGTATCAAAAGTGTTACTTTTATCATTTTTTATTTTCATGCATAGAAGTATGCATAAAGGATAAATTTTTATATCAAAAGTGTTACTTTTATCATTTTTATTTTCATGCATAGAAGTATGCATAAAGGATAAATTTTTTATATCAAAAGTGTTACTTTTATCATTTTTTTATTGCATAGAAGTATGCATAAAGAGTAAATTTTTATATCAAAAGTGTTACTTTTATCATATTTGATTTTAATGCATAGAAGTATGCATAAAAGATAATTTTTTATTATAAAAGTGTTACTTTTATCATATTTGCTTTTAATGCATAGAAGTATGCATAAAAGATAAAATTTTATATCAAAACTGTTACTTTTATCATATTTGATTTTAATGCATAGAAGTATGCATAAAAGATAAAATTTTATTATAAAAGTGTTACTTTTATCATATTTGATTTTAATGCATAGAAGTATGCATAAAAGATAAATTTTTATTATAAAAGTGTTACTTTTATCATATTTGATTTTAATGCATAGAAGTATGCATAAAGATAAATTTTAATTCGAGATCGACGTAAATGAATATTCCTCAAGAAATCCATGTTTTTGAAATCTGTAAACAAATATTCGTTGAAAGAAATTTTTAGAAAAAAAGAGAAATTGAGATAGTACCTTCGAGAAAGATAATTTTAGGAAGAACCTTTCCATACCTAAACTCTGACTCAGACTATTGACCAAGACCCAATTCCTTTGTCAGTTTCAATCAATGACGATGTACCAGTTCAGGAAAAATGTACCCAAATCACCCACCGAAACTGAAACTAAGTTAAGACTTGTGATTTTGATCTAAGGATTAAGTTAACAGAATTCAAGCAATTCTGTTAAGAATTCGAATAGAATTGAGGACTGGATCTAGAAGTAATGAGATACGGATTTAAGATATACTCATGGTATTCAAACAAAATCAAAACTGTAAACTTGCATAGAAACCCTGCCTTCTTAAAAGACTGTCTTACGCCAGAATGCTGGAGGGAGCATTTGGCATATATGTTTATCTAAGGGAAGTTCGGTTGCAACAGCTGGTGGGGAGTGTTCGAGGGATAGCTCACGTGACAAGGCTTGCCGAGGTCTTGACCAGCCTCGGTATGGTTAAAATGGTGCGCTTCCGGTATGATGGACAAGGGTCGATGAAGCGGTCCCTGAGTGAAGTGCCAGGATACCTAAGGAGGATCCTGGAGGGTTCTGACCAGGCGATGCACGGGCTCGCGGTGCCGAGGACATCCATGCGTATGTCGAGGAAGATATTATATGATGGACCTATGTTTTTTTATCTATCACTGGATCTCGTTGTTGACTCGCTGGTCTCAACGGAGAGTCGAGAGCGATACTGTTTTGTTGACAAACAAAGACTCAATGGAAATTTTGAAGTATGACATGTATAACCCATAAATTGTTTATCAAGGATTGTTTTTATTAAAGTTTTAATAAAGAGGAGTGTGTACGTATC
This sequence comes from Cibotium barometz, assembly GCF_041138505.1. Classification (NCBI taxonomy): domain Eukaryota; kingdom Viridiplantae; phylum Streptophyta; class Polypodiopsida; order Cyatheales; family Cibotiaceae; genus Cibotium; species Cibotium barometz. Next base: position 46,128,168 of record NC_141091.1, read on the forward strand.
TGTTTTCTAAAGCTAAAGTTAAGAAAGGCATTTCAATTATGGGTGGGTGAGTACTTGTTTGGTTCCACCGATTCCAGTGGTGGTAGGGTAGTGGCTAACCCATGGGCCGGATGGGGTTAGGCTGGAATCAGTGGAGTTTTAATAATCAAACTGAAAAATCTTAGAATTACTCTAAGATTCGAATAGTTAGACAATTCCCTGATAAATTTTTCAAATAAGTGGATCAACGGCTGTGCCTGACCTTGATCAGGAAAAAAGCGTTGAATTCACTAAAATGATCAAATTATATCAGTGATAGTTTCCTTCTATCTGATTTATTCAGTTGAAGGATAGCGTAGAATTGTTCACGTTAGAAAAGTTCGTTAAAAAAATTCATAAAGGTGGAATCGTCCCTGCTTTCCGGGCATGGGAATTTTTCCCGGTTTTTGTTTTTGGAGTGACCACTAGCTTAGTCTCGTGCTCGGACATTTGAGGGCGAGGCCCCGAGTGAGAAACCCTGCCCCGCGCTTGAGGGGACTGCTTTCGCTGCTGTCAGCTATCGGGAGTCCGGTGCGCAGAAGGGTAGCATGGATTTCCCAACTCCTTCTGGATCAAAGCTTTCGAGGACAAGGAAGTCAAGGACTAAGATTCCAGATTCCAACTCCTTCCTTCCAGAATAATCAATGTACTTCTCGTCAAAAATTAGGGAAACCCCAGAGGAAGATTCCCTAACCAACCCCCCTCAGCTTCGATGCAAAGTAATGTAAGACCTTAGCCTTAGAATAGGGGAAGTCAAAGAGAGAGATTCCCAAACCAGCCATCTACTTCCAAGGTAGTAACGCTAGAAGTAATAGAAGAAGAAAGAGATAAAAGAGATTATCCTCCAACTATGAGAGATGAGGACATCTCACGCTTTTTAAGTGGGGTAGGATGTAAGATTCCTCCCTCCATATTTTGAGATGTAAATTTGTAAGAACCTCCCCTTCAGTCTCTGTAATCATCCCCTATTTCAGAATGCAAGAAAATGTTATTTTCCCTTGTTTTTGGTCTAGAGAGAGAAAATATCCTAGAGAGATAATATAGTTTTAAAATATTTTTGGATAAGTATTTTCTCCCAGTCAATAGGAAGAGATCCCCTGAAACAGAATCTTAAAAAGAGTTTTCCAATGTGCAATACAAATTAAATGATTATGTGTACTGGACATCTTTGCCTCGAGGTACATAATTTCAGGAAAAAATTCTAATTAAGGTCCAAAGAGTGTTCTAAAGAGCCAATAGGGTTAATCCAAGTGTTGGGATAAGAAAAATGCAAAGAATAAAAGAAAATCCCCCAAAAATGAGTAAATTCTCACATAAGATGAAGAGTTGACTAGTACTAGGGTTTATTAGTATAAAAATGCGAATTATTAGTATAAAAATGAAATTTTGACACCTTACAAAGGGGGGAGGGGGGCTCATGAAGGAGGCACATGGAAATCACATCAAGGGGTCATTTTTTAATTCAAATAAATGAGATGTTTTATCTCTCCTCTCTCCTCCTTCAAACCAAATTTAAAAAGTGAGCCAAACTAGTCTAAAACTTGTCCAAAATGGGACAAACTGGAGCTGGAAGCCTCTAGATTCTAGTTGGACTTGGTTGGTGGCTTCCATCACCTATAAATAGATCCCCATTCCTTTGTATTTTCATATTGGAGTAACTCTATGCTACTGTAAGCTTCTTCTTTTTGTGGGCTTTACTTCTCCCTAAAGAATCAAGCCAAAAACCAAGGGTGAGCCTAAAACAATGGTGTTTTACTGTCTTCTAAATGGTAATTTTCTTCCCAACCTCTCTAATGCTTGGGAAGAATTTTAATCTATGGTTTTTTTTAAAAACCATTCTTTTATTGATTTATATTATTAAAATGTATTAATGCTAATCTTTTATGCTTAAATGTAATGTTTTTCATTCGTAAATCTCTTTTTTTGTAAGAATACTCACCTTTATGGATTAAACCTTCTTGGAAGGATGGATCTTAGCTAGAGATAAAGATTAAGTATTTTTATGATTTTTATCCAATTAAAATGATGATTAATTTATTTATGCTTGTTTTATGTTAAGAAATTTCATATTTATTCATTCTAAAGTGAAAGAGAGCTTGTGCTACCATTCTTATAAATATTTTCATATGAAAGTCATATTTGGGTATTTTTTTCTTAAATAAAAAAGGTGCTTCAATGTAATTATGGTTATGTTTAAGCTTAGGTTTAAGCATAAACTAATGTTTATGTTAAAAGTGTTATTTTAACCATTTTTAGTTCACAGAAAATGCAGAGCAAACTTTTATTAGTAGAAAATGAAGGTTTATGCATAAATAATTTTTATTCTAAAAGAGGAACTTTGAGTAATATTATTTCATAGAAAATGTGGAAAAACTATGGCAGGACTTTTATTATTAAAAAAGTGATTTTTTTACATAAATATTTTTTATACTAAAAGTGAAATTTTAAGCATTCTCATTTCATAGAAAATATGGGGAAGTTATGGTAAAATCTTTATCATTAGAAAATGAAATTTATGCATAAATATCTTTTATATCAAAAGTGGAATTTTGAGTATTATCATTTCTTAGAAAATGTGGGGAAGCTATGGAAAACTTTATATCATTAGAAAATGAAATTATGCATGATAAATTTTATGCTAAAACTGGAGTTTTGAGCATTATTCATTTGTTTGAAAAAATAAAGAAGGTTTTGCACAAATTCTCTAGATTTATTTAATTTATGAGAATTATGAAAATGATTATGAATATAATTCATTTAGGTAAAAATGGATTAGTACGTGTGCATAAATATTTTATGCTAGAAGAGGGATTTCCATGATATTCTATTTAGGAAAAATAGAGAAAAGAAGGTGAAAATATTCATAGAGGTGCATTGAGAAAATGTAGATAAATTTTAATTGAAAAGAGAAAATATGGATATAATTAATTTTGTAAATCCCATGAGATCGTATGCATACATCTTTTATTCAAAAAGAGAAATATTGAGTATATTTTATTTTTGAAAATTTAAGATAAGAATGAGAAAATATTCATGGAAATGCATCAAGAAATCATGGATGAAATTTTAATCAAAAAGTGAAATCACAAACATAATTAACTTTTGGAATTACAAAGTATATGTCTGATTCTCGATAAATAGAATCTTGGGGTACATTCCAAACAGGAAAAGTATTTCCTAGAAAAAGACCAGAAACACGCTTAGTTGGATAAATATGAATAATTGACTGACTTATTCCTAACTTCCCTGGGAAAGGAATTTGGAACTCTTGAAAGGATATAAGATCCAAAAGAGAATGGAAACTTAGACTTAATCGAGAAAAGTTAGGAGAAGTCGGGGATAAGGTGTGCCAAAGTCGGAGATCCCATAAGATAGTCCACGGTGCTAGTACCTCCTGAGTGAGGTGAGGGCACCGGAGGAGGGCCATCGGGACATCCCGTTATAGATAACGAGACTGTTGAGAATTAAGGTTGAATAAAGGTTGTAAACAAAGGGGCAATGGATGAGGTGTGTGTGTGTGTAAACAAGCCTCTAGCTTTAGGGCTTGTGGTGTCCTATTTAAAGGCCCATTAGGGGAGAGGGAAGCTCACTTGGTGCATTAGCTTGTGAGAGCCCATCCATGTTGTATTCCTAAGCAGCATAATAAACAAGTGTTTTACTTGTATAATTTCTTGCCTCCATGCATTGTTGAGCATCTTGTCATTTATCAAATCCATTAAGCTAATCAAGTAATTAGGCCAATGCATCATTTTATCATGGTATCAGAGCCCGGTTCACTCATTATTGAGTTGCATTAGCCAAAGTTAAGCCTGATTAGTCTCAAATTTGAATTTTCCCCCCCTTTTCTCACTTTTTGAGACTCTTGTCTTCTACCCCCTCTTGGTGGTGGACCTCAACCAGCCAAGGGAGGGCTTATCCCCTTGAGGTCTCAACTAACAAAGTGAAGCTTAGGTCAGGGCTAAGAGGCCTATCACCTCAATTAGCCACATTGTCCACAGCACGCGGCGCATTCTCGAGAAAAGCGATTTTCTGCGTTTTCTGCTGCAGCCCGTGGTCGTACAGTAATCGCGCGAGGGAGAAGCCATCTCGTCGCCCATCGTCTTAGGGCTTTTGAAGCCCATGAAGAGGCGATCAAGCACACACATTTTCAGCTGATTTGGTTCAGTAATGAAGTCGGGGGAAGCAGATTAGCAGTCGCCTACTGTTGCAATGGAGTTTTTTCAAGTTGTGAAGCTTGATTAAGAGGAAAATTAACACTTAATTAGTGTTTTTAAACACTAATCTTCTCTCTTCAGTGTTTTTAAACACTCATACTCTTTGCTTCTCTGATGTGTGCATGATTAAGCACAATCATGCAAACCCTAAATTGCCATACTCTCAAGGCTATGGCATTTCAAGCTTTTTAGCTTCATTAAAGTGTTAATTACACACTAATTAGTGTTTCTAAACACTAATTGATCCTCTAAAGTGTTTCTAAACACTCATTCTACTCCCTCTTTGATTTGTGCATCCATTAAGCACAAAAATGGGCAACTTAACCATTTCTTTTGGCTACGGTGTTCATTAAACACCGCTTACCCTCTCTAATAGTGTTGCTAAACACTAATACCTTGATTAAAGTGTTCTTAAACACTATGTTTTCCTCAATTCTCTGAATTTTGCAGCCACTAAGCAAAATGGAGAACCCTAAACCTTCCATTCCATCGATTTTGGAAGCTTAAGCTCTTTTAAAGCTTTAATTAAAGTGTTGCTAAACACTAGTGGCGGTCATTAAACCCTAAACCACTCTCTTAGTGTTCCGTCAAACACTAAACCCTTACTCAAGTGTTATTAAACACTATTTTTCTCACCCTAATTCCTTTGTGTGCATACATTAAGCACAAGGGAAACTCGGCAAACCCTAAAGCCTCAACACCGACTTTCATCTTTTGTGAGCTTTTGTGCTCAACTTCTCTTCACTTGCACTCCACCAATGAGGCAAGGAGGTGAAGTATGGTGCTTTTGGCTATGGTACCTCAGTTTTGTCAACCCTAAACTGAATTTTAGATGTGGGCATACATCAATTAAGTGCTCATATTCATTGTATTTCATGAATACTTTAAACACCTCTTGGTATCACTCTTGTAAGAGGCATAGGCATCACAATGAGCCATGCACTCACCCCATTAAACCAAGAAGTGTGTGCTTTGCTGAATTTTCAGCTCATTTTCAGCTCTTTACTCATTCCCAAACACATTTAGTTGGGGGAATTACTCAACAAGAGCTCTATGTTATGTTTTCCCACCCACAACCAAACCCTTGTACGGAGTTTAGACACTACCCTTGCAACAATGAGCAAGAGGGAAGACCTACTCCATAAGCAAATTTGGGACTCAATCATAGAAACACACAACCATAACCACCTTTTGTATGCCTATGTTATAAAGGCACCTACCCAACTAGTCATTAAGGGAGGGATTTTCAACCTATGTCCAATGCCACCCATTTCAAGTCCAGACTCTACATGGCTTGCATTGAGGGAGGGTGTTGAGAATTAAGGTTGTAAACAAAGGGGCAATGGATGAGGTGTGTGTGTGTGTAAACAAGCCTCTAGCTTTAGGGCTTGTGGTGTCCTATTTAAAGGCCCATTAGGGGAGAGGGAAGCTCACTTGGTGCATTAGCTTGTGAGAGCCCATCCATGTTGTATTCCTAAGCAGCATAATAAACAAGTGTTTTACTTGTAAAATTTCTTGCCTCCATGCATTGTTGAGCATCTTGTCATTTATCAAATCCATTAAGCTAATCAAGTAATTAGGCCAATGCATCATTTTATCAGAGACCATGTGCGACTCCCAAGGGCATCTAGAAGACTTACCTCTGTTTGCCAACAAAACTCCCACTGTAGTCTCCCTGTGTGCAAGCAACCAAATAAAGACGGTAATCCTCTACAGCCGGTAACTATTCCATAACCTAGCCCAGAAATCTTCTAGGATCTCCCAAGTCAAGCCCTATCTCCTCGAGACTTAGAAAGTCATGTCAATATAAAAAGTAGGGTAACTATACTTTTAATCTAGTTGATGTGTGGAAAGATGTAGAGTGATGTGGATTGAAGTGAATGATGTGGGATGATGTGAATGAATGTGAAATGATGTGAGGTGATGTGAATGGATGAGAAATGATGTGAATGAATGTGCGAATGATGTGAATGGACGTGAAATGATGTGAGATGATGTGGGAATAATGTAGGATGATGTAAATGAATGTGGGAATAATTTAGGATGATGTGAATGTGGGAATTATTTAGGATGATGTGAATGGATGTGGAATGATATGAATGGATGTGAAATGATGTGAATGGATGTGAATTAATGTGGGATAATGTGAATGGATGTGAATTAATGTGGAATGATGTGAATGGATGTGAAATGATGTGGGATGATAAGAATGGATGTGAATTGATGTGAAATGATGTGAATGGATGTGAATTGATGTAAAATGATGTGATGTGAATTAATGTAAAAAAATGTGAGATAATGAGAAATGATGTGGAATGATGAGGAATGATGAGAAATGATGTGGAATGATGAGGAATGATGAGAAATGATGAGGAATAATGTGAAAGGATGTGGAATGATGAGGAAAGATGGGAATTTTATTTGGAACTCTATTTGTATATGAAACCTACTTTTTAAAGATTATTTTATGTCAAGAATGATGGGGAAGCATTTTGACTATCTTGTGGAATGAGGTTGTGGGGGAACCTAAGTGAAAAGGTTGCAACAGCTGATGGAGAGTCAATGAAGGACATCTCGCGTGGCAAGGTCACCAAGGTCTTGACCATCCTTGATTCAATTAAAAGTGTGAGCTTCCGATACGATGGATGAGGGACCAAGGAAGTGGCCTATGAGTGAAGCGCTAAGTGACCTGCGAAGGAGCCTAGAGGGTGCTGACCATATGGTGCTCAGGTTCTTGGTCTCCCAAGATACCCACGTGTGCAATGAGGAAGAAAATGAGTTGGAGTTATTTTCTGAACACGAGCATGGATCTGGTTGATTGGCCTTGTTGGTCTTCAACGGATGAGTTCATGGCTCTTTTACATGGATGTTGTTGATTGATCTAGTTGATCTTCAATGGAGAGTCCATATGGATTTTATGTGATTATACTCATAGGTACTATGGGCTAGGAGCTATTGAAAAGGCACCTGAGTGAGTAGGTGGTAAGCATTCTGGTTGTTGTCGATGATAAAATAGGTACGTTGAGGAAGGAATGATTGAAATTTGGATTTTGTAAGATTCCTCCCTAGTCCCTCAAGATGTCCAGTTTCGCCCCCTATAATCAATCCCCTTTTCAAAATAATAACAGATCTTGTTTCTATCTATTTTGGCCTAGAGTAGAAAATGTCTAGAGGGAGGTAATTCAAAATTGTGATATTTTTGGATATAAAAATCCTCCTAGTGTCTAAAATGATTTCCCCTGAAATAGAAATTCAAAAAGAACTTTCCAATGTGCAATTAGAATTAATTAAAAATAGGTATAACGGACCTTAGCCTAAGGGTCCAGATTTTTAGAAATTTTTTAATTATGCTCCAATTAAGGTTCCTATGGACCAATAAGATTAATCCAAATGCAGGGAGGAGATAAATTAAATAATAAAAGAAAGTCCCCAAAAAATGAGTAAATGCTCACATAAGATGAAGAGGTTTATTAGTTAAAAAAGAAGAGATATTTAGAGAAAATGATGCATTTTTGACACCTCAGTGTGGGGATATCCCCTCATGAAGGAGCCGCCTATTTCACATGTATAGAGGAGTTTTAAACTAAAAAATAATGAGATATTTTCATCTCTCCTCTCTCCTATTTCAACTAGATCCAAAAAGTAAGCTAAACTGACCTAAAAATGGTCAAAAATTGACCAAACTGATCTAGAAAATTCTAGAATCAGTTTGATTGGTTAGAGGCTCACTTTTTCCTATAAATAGAATACTCCCCTTTGTAAAAGGTTAATAGTGTTTATTCACTGTTATTCTACTTCTTCCTAGAGCCAATTACATTGAATTCATCTGATAATTCAATTGTTTTTGACTAAATCCTCTCCAAAAGAATTGGTGGCCGCTCGATCCAAACAAGAGTAGAACCCTCAATCCCTCAAGCCAAAGGAAAGCTCACAAACTCCATGTAAGCTAAAAATTCTACTTTTTAATTTCTAATCTATGGTTTTCTGATTTCTTTGCTTTTTTTAGTTGATTAAAGTGAATCTTGATGTTATGCCTTGATGAAAAGGCCACCCCCTTCTCTTCCTTAAGAATTCAACCTTTCTTTATCCTAAAATGAGTAACAAATAAATTGATTTAAACTTTTCTTATTGTTTACTCTTTAGAAAGTGAAAATTGAGTAGATTAGAGTACTTTACTTCAAATTGGGATTAATTTTAAATTGATATTAGAATGTAAAAATTGAGAAATGGTCAGCCATACAAAGGAGGTTATAGTAAAGTTTTCTTAAATTTTGTGGAAAATAAAGTTTATCTTTATGTTATTCTAAAAGAGTAATTCCCACCATTTGTGCATTCTAAAAGAAATATTTTTATTTACTAGATATTCTTCTATGAATATGCATGGATATCATTGATATTAATTATTAAAATTAATTTCTATGTATAGAAAGATGCATATTGGAAATATTTTATTATAAAAGTGTTGTTTTTATTAAATTTAAATTCTATGCATAGAAAGATGCATATTGGAAATTTTTTATTATAAAAGTGTTGTTTTCCTTAGATTTAATTTATATGCATGGAAAGATGCATAGAAGACCTTTTTTAATTATAAAAGTGTTATTTTCATTAGATTTAATTTCTATGCATGGAAAGATGCATAATAGAAATTTTTTTATTATAAAAGTGTTATTTTTATTGAATTCAATTTCTATGCATGGAAAGATGCATAATAGAATTTTTTTAATTATGAAAGTGTTATTTTCATTAAATTTAATTTCTATACATAGAAAGACGCATAATGAAAATATTTTTATTATAAAACTGTTGTTTTCATTGAATTTAATTTCTATGCATAGAAAGTTTCATAATGGAAATATTTTTATTATAAAACTGTTGTTTTCATTGAATTTAATTTCTATGCATAGAAAGATGCATAATGGAAATATTTTTATTATAAAAGTGTTGTTTTCATTGAATTTAATTTCTATGCATAGAAAGATGCATAATGGAAATTTTTATAAAAGTATTATTTTCATTGAATTTAATTTTTATGCTTAAAACGAATCATAAAGGAATTGTTATTCTCATTAAAGTTGATTTTTATGTATAAATAGATGCATAAAGAATTTTTATATCAAAATTAGAATTCTCTTAAATTCTATGTTTATGAAATGATGTGAATCAAATAGATGTGAATGAGAAGGGATGAATAGATGTGATGTAAATAGAGGTGATGGGATGTGAGGTAAATAGATGTGATGAGATGTGTGATGTGAATCATATAGATGTGAATGAAAGCATGAATAGATGTGATGTGAATAGAGGTGATGAGATGTGAGGTAAATAGATGTGTGATGTGAATCAGATAGATGTGAATGAAGGGATAAATAGATGTGATGTGAATAGAGGTGATGAGATGTGAGGTAAATAGATATGATGAGATGTGTGATGTGAATTAGATAGATGTGAATGAAGGGATGGATGGATATGATGTGAATAGAGGTGGCCGATAAAGAAGATTGGAAATAAGGGAGGGAATGCAATGATCAAAGAAGAGATGGTAATTAAAAAGCTCCAGGATTATGATTATTGGATTATAGATGGGAAACATTTCATCTATGTATCCAAGGTCATGTTAAGGACTCAATTGCCTGGAAACATGATTTATTTGAGGAATATTTATGCGGTTTGGAAAGCCTGGATTGTCGTTTGATGCACCCTCAAAAGTTTGTGTGGCTATCTCAAGGATGGAAAATTTTGAGGCCCAAACAATGTTTAAACAACAAGCTTACATTGATATACTCAAGCACTTGAGGACCCAATGGGAATTTTTATCATAAACCCTTAAGGCCGGTACCTGGACTTGTAAAGGGGCATGCATCTTGCTCAGTTTAGGATGTAAGTAATTATTTCTTATGTTTTCTAGTTTTTTTAAATTTTATAGATAAGCAAGACTTTGGATATTCTTATTGCTTACTTGTTTTTTTTCATTTATATTTGTAGAAATGCATTGCGAGTGTAGAAACATCGACAAGTGCCTACTATGCATAAAAGTAGTCAGACATGGTTGGTTGTTTGGACGAAATCTTTACTATCTAGCTAGAAATTTTACAAGGTGTTGAAAAAGAATCAATTGAAGGAAGAAAGCCCAACCCTTAAAAATTTAGATGCTTGTGCGGGCTAGAAGACGAGGAGGTGAAGATCATTCAATCCACACTAAAAGCCAAAACAATCTTGATTTCCAAGGGTACTTCTAAGGACAAGATTGACATGATGGATTGTGTAACACTAAATGAAGTAGGATAAAGTCATCCAAGAGCAACTAGTCATCGAATTTAGTAAATTGTATGGTGCAAAGAAGTGCCACAATTGGGGAGAGTTGACTACATCTTATAATGTCAATGCTAAGTTGCAAGTTGGAAAGGCTATCCTAGAATTTTCTTTGGATGTAAAATACTACATTCAATAAATTATCACGATCAACAAACAGATTTTGGCTTCTAATGATTATCCTTGGTGTGTTCCTGTGGTGAGCTTGGAGGGGTTGTTGCAAGATCAGGGTGTCCAGTTTTATCCAGTTTATGCTGGACTGGGACAATGCTTGGAGAGCAAATTTTGGGGGCAAAGTACTTAAAATGAGATCAAGCAAATAATATAAAATACGCTTGCCCTTAAATTAACCAAATATAACTTAAATTAATATAAATTAGTCTAATTAATTAAAATTAATCAAAAATATGATGAAATGATAAACAAATGATCTTTCCATACTTAGAGTGATCCAATTTATTTTTCCATAGATGCACCATGACAAGTACACTAGTCCCTATAGGTTTTAGATGATTCACATAAAAAATGTAATTTTACTAATTAGATTATTAATATTTACAGGCCTTCTGATAGTCTGGAAGAATTTTGAAAAAGAGATCATTAAAAATCCAACCATTGGATTTGCAATTTTTACTAACCACCACATTCTACTAATGTCTCAGTATCTACCCACTCTTTTGATCTACAAGATTGAGGATTTTAACTGGTAGCTATTGTGGGTACAAAAAGTGGTGTATATTATAACACTTTAAAGACCTTGAAATATTTAAAGAAAACAGACAAATATCTTAAAATTTTCTCAAAAAATCAAGTTAAGCTCCATATTATGTGAAGATCTAAGGTACAAAGTGGGAATCTCATATGAGTTTATATGTAAAAGATATTAGCATTTTATGGAATTAGTTCAAATTTGGGACAGGGTGTATACATTAACTTTGTACCTAAGAAAATGAGGACTTTTGACTATCTAATGCTTAATCAAATTATGCAACTATATTTCCAACTTTGAATATGATGTTCCAACAAAAGAACTTGAAACAAAATTCCTTCATTTACTAGGAGAGATTAGCCACTAAAGGTAAACAAATGCCTGTTTTTTTACTGTTTACAGGGTGCCTGAGTGGACAAAACTGGGCACCCTGATCTTGCAACCACCCGGAGATGGAGGGAGAGTAATTTCTTGCTCAATATTTCATTGATCCAATGGAGAATATAGTTTTCTTGTAGCTCTCCTCCCGCGAAGAAAGTTCTTGAATCAGAGTTTGTCTGGTGCATTCCAAAGAGCTCCCAATAAGGGTGTAGTAGCCAACACAAAGGGGAAAGAGTAGATGAAGCTCTTACCCTTGTACCACTTCCTATGCTTCTCTTGCTTGCCGCTCAGTCCTTAGCATGAATTAGGCTCTGATACCATGAAAAGATGTAGGGGAGAAGAGAGCTTGAGCTCTTGCAAGCACACACACACTCACACAAACCCTAGAAGAGAGCACATAAGGTGAGAGGCTGAAAATTCTTCTTCGTCTTCACACAACAGAAGAGGTCTACAAAGAAGATAAAGTGACTAACACACATAATAGAGTATATACAAGCAGTCCATAATGTGAACACACTAAGAGGAGTGGGTAGATATGGACTAGTTGGTGTAGTTGTGGGATTTGTGCCCCCTCTGCGTGTCGAATTCCGGAGTGCTAGCAACGGAAGTAGCAACCTTGCACGTAGGGCAGAGCTTCCCACTCGGGGTCTCACTCATGTGATGAATGTTCGGACAAGACACTAATCCGGTAGCTCTTCCAAAACTGAACCCGAAAAAACTTCCCTCACCCAGAAAGCATAGGCGATTCCTCTAGGAAAATCTTCTAACGTAGTCCAAAGCCTTAACTATCCTTTGTATTCTGACTGAACTCGTGGGTCACATGGCCGAATCAAAGGAGGAACTTGCATTTGGTTTATAGAGACCAACGTTTTTTCCCCATCAAAAGAGGCAGAGCCGTTGATTCTCAATTTTAGGGATCCATCCGTCCAGCCTAACCCCATCCAATCCCATGGGTTAGCCAACCACCCAACCACTTTAGTGATGGGATCCAATTAGGAATTTGGTTAGGTTTTGTCCCAGGTACCATGGAAAAGAGTTCCCTGGTCCCCTAGTCGGATATTCATGTAAACTTAAAACTAGTCACACCACTTACACACCCAATATGAAATTGCCTTTTTCATAGAATTAGCTGTCTTTAAAACAATCATTTAATGAATTCATAATGTCAATGATCATAATCCTCAAAATCTCCAGTTGAATCCTTATTTCTAATCATTCCTTCAATGTTGTACCTATGGCATCATTGGCAACCAGAACGCTCACCACCTGTCCACTTAGGGGCCTTTTTGGTGGTTCCTAGCTCATAGTACTCGACAATATATTCACATATCCAAATGGAATATCCGTTGAAGATCAGCAAGATCAACCAACAAATCCATATAAAAGAACCATAGACTCATCCGTTGAGGACCAGCAAGGTCAATCAACTAGGTCTATGCCTGAATTCAGAAAACAATTCTTACTCCTTGTTCCAATATCTTCCACAATGCACGTATGGGTATCTTTGGTGACCTAGAGCCCGAGCACCGTATGGTCAGCACCCTCTAGGATCCTGCATAGGTGACCTAGCGCTTCACTCATCATAGGCCGCTTCCTTGGTCCCTCATCCACCGTACCGGAAGCTCACCATTTTAATCGAACTGAGACTGGTCAAGACCTCGGCCAACCTTGCTACTACACGAGACGTCCTCCATTGACTCTCCAACAGCTGTTGCATTTTTATCAGATTAGGTCTCCATGACCTCATTCACAAGACGGTCAAAATGCTTCCCTAGCATTCTTGACATAAAACAGTCATTTTAAAAACAGGTCATAAATACATTTTCTATATTGAACTCTCGTCTTTCCACATTGTTCCACATCAATCCTCATTTATTTCATTTGTATTCCCATTCTCATCACATCATAATCATTCACGTCACATATCACATCTATCCCAATTCACATCACATCTCATTCATTTCACATCCCGATTCACATGACATCACATCTCATTCATTCACATCTCGATCCACATGACATCTCATCAATTCACGTCCCATCACATTCATTTAGCAGAAACAATGAGGATAATGAAAGGTTATTTGTTATGCAGCATGTCGTTAATGTCATGTCTGAAAATGTTGAAGCAGCACATAAAGATGATGTATGGTACGTTGATTCAGGTGCTTGGAATCATATGACAAGTCATGGGGAGTGGTTCAAGGAGATGAAAAACCTTGAAAGACTAGGTTTTGTGGAAACAAGGGATGACACTGCTCATCCAATTGCCCATGTTGGAGATGTGCCATTGTCTATGCAGGATGGCAAAGTGAAGCACCTTGCAGATGTACTTCATGTTTCAAACATAACAAAGAATCTAGTTTCAGTTGGCCCAATGATTGAGCAGGGTTTGTAGGTTCGGTTTAATCTTGATGGTAGTTAGGTTGAAGACTTTAAAGACAAGTGCAGGTTGGTTGCAAAAGGCAACAGAGTGGGAAGAATGTTTACATCATTGAATGTAAACATGCCTTAAGTGAGTGCTGTGATGTTTGCAAATGGTTCAGGAATTATTGAAGACACAGACATTTGGCATAAAAGAATTGGACATGTGAATGTGCAGAGAATAAAGTCTATGTAGACTAAAGGAATTGTGATAGGGCTGCTTTAAAGTTGAAGGTATGCAAAAAATATGTAAAGCATGCCAATTTGGAAAGCAAACAAAGCATGTATTTCCACGTGACAGAAATGTGAGTAGAAATGCACTAGATGTTGTGCATTCAGATGTATGGGGTCCTATGAAGACCATGTCTATGGGAGGTTGCAGGTATTATGTGACATTTATTGATGACCACACAAGGAAAGTGTGGGTATACTTCATGAAGGAGAAGGGTGAGGTGTTAACTCATTTTCAGAATTTCAGAGTTATGGTTGAAAAGCAAATAGGGAAACATGTAAAGTGCCTAAGGTCAGATGGGGGAGAATACTTCTCCAATGAGTTCTCTGAGTTCTTATGAAAGAATGGCATTCAAAGACAATTTACATGTAGATACACTCCACAGCAAAATGGAGTTGCTGTGAGCGAAAAAAAGGCATATTGCAGAAATAGAATGAGTATTGATGGTAGAGAAGAATATGCCACATAGCTATTGGGCTGAGGCTATGTCTATAGCAGTTTAGATCATGAACAAGACTCCCACTGCAGCCATACATGATGTAATGCTAGAGGAGAAGTTTACTGGCAGAAAACCTGATTTGTCTCCTCTGAAACTCTTTGGATGCATTGCATATGTGCATGTGCCATATGAGCTGAGAACTAAGCTAGATCCAAAAGCTAAAAAATGTGTGTTTATTGGGTATTCTCTGGAGCAAAAGGGATACAGGTGTTATAACCCTTCTACACATGAGTTGAGGGTAACCAGGGATATTGTTTTTGATGAGATGAGCAGCTGGTATGTTGCTGAAAAAGAAGCTGTTGGGGCTGATGTGAGTGGAAATGTGATTGCACAGAATGCAAGTCAGCAATCACAGTCTTTGAGTGGACCAAGAGAGTCCTCATCTAGTGGTTCAGTGGATAGACCATGCAGTGGCATGCTGCATCATAAGTCCTTCAAATGTGATTAGTACATCACATAAAGGCAAAGAGAAAGTGGTTGAGCCCCTCTATATGCCTGACATTTCTACAGGGCATATCCATGTTGATGGAGAGTCTAGTGGCTTAGAGATGAGCCTTGATAAGGATCTTGGGATACCAGCTATGAGAACACCTGGTGTAAATAAGGCTATGGAAGCCATGAATGCAAAGCTATGAAGATCTAGGAGAGTGAAGAATCTTGTGCAGAGGTTTACCTATGATGGTTATGTGGCACATCACTATGCATATATTTGTACAAGTTGTAGAGCCCACATGCATTGATGAGACTGTTGGAAATGTGTGTTGGGAGAAATCTATGAATGAGGAGATGGATGCACTATATGGAAATGAGACTTGGGATTGTTGGAACTATATATATAGATGTGCTCTATATATAGTGTTGGAACTATATATAGATGTGCTCTATATATAGATGGGTCTCCTCTATATATGATCAATCTCTCGTGTGTATTGACCACACCTTTGGGGATGCATATGACGTCTCTCTCTCTCTCTCTCTCTCTCTCTCTCTCACACACACACACACACACACACACACACACATTGGTTCAACATGGTATCAGAGCGTCATCGTTCATTTGTTCTGTGTAACCCTAAGGCCTGCGGAGCTTTCCGCCCACGGTTCTTTGTCTTGGCTATGGAGGTGCGCACGCCGGAGCATCTCCTTACCCCGGAAAGAGACTCTAAGGATGAAGGCATTTCGAAGCACAAGCACAACAAGGAAACACAAGTGGGATGGTGAGCATAACCGGGAGCATCTACTTAGATGCACGCATGAAACAGGATAGTCCAGCCACAGGCCCACGATACAATACTGCACACGTCAGTGCTTGGCCCGCTTTGTCACGTACCACTTGACTCGATCCGATCCCCTCGTGGCCAGTCCGGTTATGGTGCTCTCCCCAAGCCCGTTTGGCTATGGCTATACCATGGGCTCTCTGTCCCGTCATGCATGAGTGGGGATGGCCTACCCATTATGCTCTCTGTCTCATGTCTAAGAGAGAAAGAGAGAGCTCTCTCCTTGCAATCTGGTGGCTATGGCGTACATGGCTAAATTGATCTGTGCCGGCTCTCTATCCCTTCTTGCAGCTGTCAGGACATCCCGTGAGCATGCTCTCGTGGCTATGGAGTCCGTTCGCGGGTGTGCTGCTGCTATGTCGTGCCCTTGTTTGGTGGCGATTTTGGTGCTTTGGTCACATGCTAGGCTTTGATGTGTCTGAAAGTGCAAAAACAAGGATCTCCAGGAGCTCCAATAAAGACAAAGAATCAGAGGATGCAGTAGCCCTAGCAAACACATCTGCGGATATGGAAAGAAAACGTGCTAGGAAAAGCGATTTGTCTCAAGGCCAACCATTAGGGCCAATTTGGACAAGAAAAGGGCTGTCTAAGGATCTAAAAAGGGGAAACTTAAAAAAGACCATGAAGATCTTACCAAAACTATTCAACATGGGTACTCATTGGATAGAGCTCATCAAGCGCCACCTGTGGACCATTTGAGTGCTAAATTTGGAGTTCATATGTAAAAGTTATGGCTAAAATAGTGCAAAATGTTCCAAAAGTAAGTGAAGGAGATCTTGACACGTGTACAAAAATGCCATACTTCTTGACACGTGGCTCCTCCTTGACCCTTAGATCAAGAATAGAGAAACCCTAAACAGCCCTTTTTTCATCCACTAATGCTCACAAGAGCACACGCCAGACTTGAAATTGTCATAGGGTTTCTATTCTCATCACAGCTTTGAGAGCCCTTCTGCCATCGCTTGTGCAGGTGAAGGTTTCTGTGCAAACGGGTCCCTATTCAATGGACTGAATTTTTGCTTGTCTACAAGTACTCGATCATGCCTTCTCAATGGGGACAAGGTCTTGAAAGCACAAATTTTACAAATACAATAGGGATGATGCTTTCTTCATGAACGTGATGTTATCCTCAGCACCATGGATTTCCACCGTTATCTTCAGGTTTGTCATGCCTTCTGTTTCCATTGCTATTCTCTTGTTCACACCTGCTTTGTATTCTTGTAGCTTTAGCTTTCTGCCTTCTTTGCCATACAATTTTATCACATACTGGAGACATGGCATATGGATAGCTGGAGTTGCTCCTGATTGTGTCTTTTTGCATGAGGGTTGCAGCGATTGTGTCACACACCTCTAGTGCTTCTACTTTTTTAATCACCAATGGTGGGTGTCCACACACCTCTAGTGCTTCTACTTTTTTAATCACCAATGGTGGGTGTCCACTTGCTGAACTGAATGTTTCTTCCTCTTAAAGTATAGCGTATGTGACACACATGGGTGGCCAGATTGCAAACTAGGAGGTGGTTGTTTTGGTGTTGAATCGTAAGGAAAATTGCAGCTGTGCATCATTGTTTATTGAACTGCTTTGTAGTGGAGTAAGTAATCAGTTGTGAGAAATGTCAAGAATCTATCCCATGCATATGCTGGTGTGTTCTTTCTTGGGCTCTGCAGTTCAAATCATAGTTTTTCATATGTCAAACATATGACATACGCATACGGCCTAAAACCTACGCGAACCCTCTCAAGAAGTTTTAGGTGAATTCATATTTTAGCGTTAAAAGATGTGTCGCATCATGCATAGAGTTTAGCCATCATCATGATGGTATTTGATATTGATGAGATGCATATTCCTTAGAGTTGTTTGTCCATGATAATCAACATATTTGATTCTTACTTTCATGATGTAAGTAGAAGAAGATATGTCCCATGCATATGCTGGTGTGTTCTTTCTTGGGCTCTAAAGTTCAAATCATAGTTTTTCATATGTCAGACATATGACATATGCATATGTCATATGTCAGACATATGACATACGCATACGGCCTAAAACCTACGCGAACCCTCTCAAGAAGTTTTAGGTGAATTCCCTTGAAACATTTCAACTTTGAAGATAGTTTATAGGTTGATACGACGGCTTCTACAGTGGCTTACTTCCATGGCAATTTTATTAAAACTAAGAGAAAATTCATATTTAGCGTTAAAAGATCTGTCGCATCATGCATAGAGTTTAGCCATCATCATGATGGTATTTGATATTGATGAGATGCATATTCCGTAGAGTTGTTTGTCCATGATAACCAACATATTTGATTCTTACTTTCATGATGTAAGTAGAAGAAGATCTTTCGTACTTTATGCAACTCACATTGATCGTGACTTATGCCATGGTCTAGTATAACTCTTATAAACACCATATTGGGGAATATGGGAATTTCCCATAAGTTTGGAACACGTGGTCAAAACTTTGGATTTGCCATAACTTAAACACCATTACTCCAAATTGTGCGATTTAAAGCTTAATAGATCCCTCTTTTCAAGCGCTTTCCAATGATAGGTCCCATGATAGGGTTTTGAGAAACTTATAGACATGTTAATCGGATCCCACCTTTTTAGTATTACAAAAATGGGACTTGGGAGATTCCCAAACTCACGAATATGGTGTTTATAAGTTTTTTATGCTACCATGATGTACTTCTACAATGATCTTGATCTTTTGGATTGCTTCATGAGCTAATATGTTGTGATCTTGTTTTAGTGCTAGCTACAGGAATCACATGATTAAGCTTGGACGTTCATAATGTATTTATTGACAATCCAAGGTTTTATCACATGATGGTAATTATGCCTTTCTTTTCGATCGACTGATGATATGTATATGGAGTTTGTTCATCCTGCCATGGTTTTATTTTGTGATGCTCATTATGATGATTTCTTTATATTCGTTGATGACGTTTCCATGGACTTTATCCATGATGCCATGGTTTTGGCTTGCTATCCCTTTGGTGTATGTCTGCTTGATATTGCTTACATATTTGATGTTGGATCTTACTTTTTAAATGGTTACTCCTTCTCTCAATGTCAATCGTAGCCCTGCGCGTGTGAGCAAAAATCTCGCATACCAAACCAAAGGTGTGCATTAGTTTGTTTGAAATAGGTTGGTTCTAATTTGTGCCCATGAAATGCTTGTGGTAAATTCAATGATGACCCTTTTATCTCATGACTTCAGAATCATTACAGTTACTTGCTCATGGTCATCTCGGTGATGATCTGATCGTTTTAACTCATGACTTAGGAATCGTTATAGTTACTTGCTCGTGGTCATCTCGGTGATGATCTCATCGTTTTAACTCATGACTTCAGAATCATTATTACAGACTTGCTCATGGTCATCTCAGTGTGATGATCTCATTATTTATATCTCATAATGTTTATTTGAATTTGTTTCGTATTCTCTAATCTTTGGTACAAGAGTATAGTTACGTGCTCATGGTCATCTCGGTGATGATCTCATTATCCTTTTATCTCATGACTTAAGAATTGTTATAGTTCCTTGCTCATGGTCCTCTCAGTGATGATCTGATCGTTTTATATCATGACTTCAAAATCGTTATAGTTACTTTCTCATGGTCATCTCGGCGGTGATGTTGATCTCTCGTTTGATTGTTCTCACAAGGAAGTTGTGTATTTGTTCTTTCTATGGCTTCGAGGAAGTTTGTCTTGTGCGTAAAGAGGACTTTATTGATGCTTAGCATGCTGCTACTGCTCGAGAGGCTTTGTAAGCATGCAACTATTTCTCGGGAGCCTTTGCAAGATATAGTTAAAGGTGCCATGTGTTCTACTTTTGCTTGTTACATTACAACCAGTCTTACGGACTTGACAATTATTATTTTAAGCATGCAAGCCTTGGTGATTCTGACACGTTTGGTGAGTTTGTAATTTTAGTGCCTTGGTAATCATATCATTAACTATGTCACTTTGACTCATGGCATCTCAGTAGGTAATGATAATCTCTAGTACCAAGACAATAGTACCTTTTTCATATTCATCTCAGTGCTGCCTTTCCTAAGGGCCAATGTACCAGTATAGATGGTATTGCTCTAGTGATGGTAGCTCGTCTCTAGGACCAAGCTACTAGCAAAGAGGATGTTGATTTGTTGTTGGTAGCTTGGCCCTAGGACCAAGCTAAATTCATCATAGAATATCCCTATGGTCATTCTTGCCATGCACATGGAGAGATTGGCCATGGGGCCATTCTAAAATTCAATCGTTTTGTTGACACAAGAGGTAGAATGGCCCTAGGGCCAAGCTAAAATATATTGCAAGGGTAGCTCTTGCCATGCACATGCATAGATGGGACCAAGGGCCATTCTACCATGAAACCTTGAGAGAATAACTCTAGGGAACATAGGACAATATAGGGCCAAGCTACCATGAACAAATCTACCAGCAAAGATAGTGTCACTTAGCTTATCCCTAGGGCGAGTCTACCAACAAAGATGATGTAGAGTTTTTCTTGGTAGCTTGGAACTAGGGCCAAGCTTTCATGAACAAATCTACATCATCTTTGCTAAAAGCTTGGCCGTATGGCCAATCTACCACCATAAGTAATGATGGTGTTGATCTCGTGTTGGTAGCTTGGCCCTACGGATAAGATATCACCAAAGAGGATGTTTATTTATTCTTGGAATATTGGCCATAGGTAGCTTGGCCCTAGGGCCAAGATACCATGACTAAATCATCATCATCATCTTTGCAGCAGCTTGGCCCTAGGGTCAATCAACCAGTAAAGGTGGTGTGGCTCTTGTGATGGTAGCTTTGCCCTAGGGCCAAGCTACTAGCAAAGAGGATCTTTATTTGTTCTTGGAAGCTTGGCCCTAGGGCCGAGCTAGATTCATGGTGGAATATCCCTATGGCCATTCTTGCCTTGCACATGGAGGGATTGGCCATAGGGCCATTGTAAAATTCACACGTTGACACAAGAGGGAGAATGGCCCTAGGGCCAAGCTACAATATCTTGCAAGGGTAACTCTTCCCATGCACATGCATAGATGGGCCCAAGGTCCATTCTACCATGCCATATTGAGATAATAACTCTAGGGAACACAAGAGAATATGGCTTGGCCCCAGGGCCAAGATACCATGAACAAATCTACAACAAAGATGGTGTTGCTTTGTTGATGATAGCTTGGCCTAGGGCCTAGGGCCAATCTACCAGCGAAGATGATGTAGAGTTTTTCATGGTAGCTTGGAACAAGGGCCAAGCTTCCATGAAAAAATCTACATCATCTTTGGTGTAAGCTTGGCCCTATGGCCAATATATGGTGTTGCTCTCGTGTGTTGGTAGCTTGGCTCTATGACCAAGATACCAGCAATATACCACAAGCAAACACTACAAGGGATCGGGCTCATACCCGCGCTCCTAGCCGCTAAAAATGACTTGTGGAAAAAAAGTAACGGGCCCGTGTATCAGCGCGTGTATCATCGCGACCAGAGACATGCGTGTAAAAGCGTGTATAGAAGCAGTTAGACGCGCTGATACGAGGGAGTATACACGCGTTTTATCAGTTTAGCTGCACTTAGAAGCGCTGATACGAGGGTGTATACACTCTCTCTATGATCTCTTTTTATCTGCATACTGCTTTTGCCTATCTTGGGCTACCTTTATATCTTTACACGGATTGATTGCATTTGCTGCGTTTTGTCAGTTTAGCTGCGCTTATACAGGTGCATTCCACAGAGTATCCACGTATATACATGCGCATTTCACAGAGTATCCGCGTTTATACACGCGACTTTTTGCAGAGTTGACGCGTCTATACACGCAAACAGAGAGCAAAAAAAAATCCAGAGAGTGCTATTTGGTACCTGAATGCTGTTCCAGCATTCCAGCACCCACCAATAACACTCTAGATTTTTTTTGGGTGCATTGCACCATCCACCATGAGGAAGATTTAAGACAAGAACGACATGAATGTATACATTGTCAATACACGATTCAAGACAGACATGAATGCAATACTATCAATTCACGATTCAATATTACTATCAAAATTTTATGTGTACACATATATACAAGGGAGTCCATATGTCAAAGTAGCCCATGGCTTCAGTTACAAAAATATATATACAATCACATCCTCAATATGGAATGTGATACTATAAGTCTAAGTACTACTCAGACCCAGATGATGACTCGCTACTCCCTCCATGATCAGATGAGCTCACATCAGTCGTCGGAATGTCCGATGAGTAGTGCTCACATTCACTCTCTGTAGTGGCGGAGGGTGGATCATCAGCAGGTGCAGCAACAGCTTGTGCCTGTTCAAGTAATATATAGTGTATAAGTATATATATATGTAATTCAATAAACCAAAATCACTCGTTTAGAGTTTTCAAGTACCTGTCGACCGTATGGTCTCATGGCCATCTCAAACTGCGCATCCGTAATACGTCCCTCGGCTATGAAGAGGGCCCACATGTCACGTCTGTTATGCCGGTGAGCATACCCAGTATCATGGGCTATGGGCTTCCTCCCTGTAACCCGCCGTCGCTGTATCATAATCAACACAATTTGTAAGATTAAAACAATCATAGAATCAATGAATTAAGTAAACAATCAAATAAAGTGGCAAGATACTTACGAACTCTGCCTCCCATGACTCGACGCTGCCAGATCCGAAATGCGAAGATCCAATGGTCTCCATCTGGATCCGTCGTGCCTCCACATGCTGCCTGCTCTTCATGCCACCCTCTGCTCGTTTCTTTGCCTCCTTCCACTCGCGTTTGTGCGCAGTGGGGGTAGGATAGCCACCCGCAGCTACATTCATCCCATCATCATACGCGAGTTTCTTAAGGTCAGATATTTTATTACTTAAGATCTCCCTTATTCGCGTCCTTCCCCATACATCCGAAAATGTCGCATGTGGGGGATTAGGGTACCGACTATGTACAGCATCTATCACCTCCCCAACTAATCGGCTATTTTGATCTTTAAATCTAATAAAATAATTTCTATATAAGTTTAATACTACCCCACGCATGTACTCCATTACCTCTTTCCCCCTCGCATCCATCACTATCCCGCCCCTATCCGTCACATCATAGCAGATCACTTCCTCCACCTCTCTCACCTCCTCCTCATCCTCACTGTCTCCTCTAACTCTTCTCCCTCTATCTCCTCTCTCACTGTGTGCCCTACTACCTCCCCCACCAAAGCACCCGCCGCATCCTCCACTCCTACTCTTCCTACTATGGTGTTTGCTCTCCTCTGTACTGTGGGTGGAGTCACGACTGGGGGATTGTCTACGTGACTGTGGCTGTGAGGGAGTACGTGATGGTGGCTGTGAGCCCTGACATGACGGTGCCTGGGAGGGTGTGCGTGAGTGTGTCTGGGATGGGGTATGTCTCGGTGGACGTGGAAGAGGAGAAGCTGCATGCCGTCTCGTCGGACTCGTAGGCATAGACGGCAGTGGAGTGACATGGATACTCGGGGGCAGGGTATAGATACCAGGCAATCCAGGAGGGGGATGGGCATACATGTATTCTGTAAGCTCAACTGGACTAGGATGGCAACCAAAATGATTTAGCATCTCCATCATCCAAGTGTCATATGCAAATGGATCGAATGAAGAACCTGGATCCATAAAGAATCTGCAAAAATAAAAGCATATACATGATTGCATCAAAGCACAAATGCAAGCTAGCACATATGATTTTGTGAAGGCAAGCCATATGCAGATGGGATCATCTCTCTGAAGAACCTGGATCGCAAGCATGGGTGAAACACAGTCGTATGTATACACCCGTCCAAAAACTCGTGTATATGTGCGTGAACATCTGTGCAAACACGATACACACAGACATACACGTGTTCCTACACGCGGCCTGTGCAAAATTTTTTTTGAAAGCGACCGACCTCCGATAAATTGTCCTTATAAAAAAAGCCCACTGTCAGAATCGTTCACAAAAGTACTACCAGAGAAGGAGAAGGACGGAGACAAACGCATAAAGGAAAGAGACAATAGCATAAACAAATGGAAGGAAAGAGACAGGACAAAGGACAAACTGACTCACCTCTGAAAAAATGAGTCTTCTTTTTGACTGCTTTCCTTCACACGTGTGTGATCCTTGTCTGCTCCTTGCATTTAGGTTTAGTGCTCTGTTGGAAGAGGCGGCGATGAAGGAGAGCAAATCTTAGTTTGAAAATTTTTATTTGGAGAAGGCGGGTTATTTTAGGTATAGACAGGTCATCGCATTTAATAGCACGTGTATTTTTACGTTTATAATAAATTAGCCGCGTTTATACACGCGATTTTTAGGATGTAGCCGCATTTATACACGCGATTTTCAGGATGTAGCCACGTTTATCCACGCGATTTTAAGGATGTAGACGTGCTGATACACGTAGTTTTAAGGATATAGACGTGCTATTACACGTGAGTTATAGATATTTTTATACTTTCATTAAAAACTGATTATGATTTTGTGTTTGCTCTTTTGTACATAGGATGTCATCAACCTCCTCAAGCAGTTCTGGTGAGGATGAGACAATGCGTCATCGTAATCGCGATGTGTGGTTGGGAAAAAGGATCAAGTGTGTGTGTAATCGATGTCAAGGATGCATTGTACGAGCGCGTCGAATTACCTTGAATCACATCTCCATGTATGGAGAATGGAATCAAACAGGTTTAGAGGTGAGTAGATGTAAATTGATAGTATTCAAATCTCATGGTGAGTAGATACAACAATGTGACCAGGTATGCATTTTTTAACTAATGTATTTCATGTACATATATATCTAAGCTCGCGTACACCTTGAATTTTGATATGCTAATTAATTACTGCAGTATGTGTATTTGAGTAGGTTATCTATCTGCCAATGGTGCATGACATTAAATGGTGGTACGTCATCCCTATTGCACCACATTCCAAAGTGATGTATAATACATTCACTAATATGGAGCATATGGAGGATGTAACAAGCCGCCAATGAAGATGTTGTGATCGATGATCAAGAAATAAGAGATGATCATGATAATGAGGATGAGCGTGCCATTTCTCATGATCATGAGAATGACCCTACCATACATTGAGGATGATGGTGATGTTGATGAGGATGATCAGGACATCAATACCATTATCAGTGGGGTGGACAGAATATCGATAGTAGTGGAATAAATTTTATCGTAGCCTTACAAATTGATCAAATGGATATTGATGTTGATCGTTTGGCAAGGATGGATCTTATTGAAGATGAGATCAAACCTAACCAATCCATCACTGTATCGTTCTAAATTGATGACATTTCTATTGTATATGTTGTCTTTTAATTATCATCTCATGATTTATTTTTGAATATATTTCATTGTTGTAAATGCATGTAGTGGGATTGTGTAATGATATATACTGTAATGTACTATGACATGGTTTAAAGAAAATAGTTTTTAATTTTGTAAAGGAATGGAGTTTTTCTTAATAAAGTTCTTGCTTGTAATAATGTGTGTATATTTGCGTGTATATACACGCGCTGATACACGCGTTTCTGAAACCAGTATACACACGAATTTAGATGCCAATATACACATGCTGGTAGACACGTTTCTGAAACTTCAATACACGCGAATTGAGATGCCAATATACACGCGCTTGATACTACTCATATACATGCGTGACGATACACGCGCCCATAACTTATCGCGTGTATTGAACGCGTGTATGGCAGTAGTGTCTTGTTGTGAAATATGGTGTTGCTCTCGTGTGTTGGTAGCTTGGCCCTACGGCTAAGATACCAGCAAAGAGCATGTTGATTTGTTCTTGGAAGCTTGGCCATAGGTAGTTTGGCCCTAGGGACAAGCTATCAGACCAAATCATCCTCAGGCTCACGGTTTTGCTAGGACACCCATGCGTGCATCGAGGAAGATTCGGATGGACTAAAGAGAAAGATTTTTGTGAATCAAATTTTGAAATTGGATGTCATTAGTTGGTCTTCAACGGAGAGTCCAAATGACATATTTTGTAACACAAAGGATTCAGAATTTTGGAGGATGATGATCACTAATATTATGATTTCTATTGAAGGATTGTTTTAAAGACAATCAAATCTAATATAAATGGCTATTTCATATCGGGTGTGTATGTGGAATGCCTACCTTAATTTTTGCATGAAACACTGGAGCTAGGGGGCCTGGGAACTCTTTTCCTTGCTACTTGGGCGCAAAACACAACCAAATCTTTATAAAGGAATCCCACCAATATAGTGGTCGGGTGGCTGGCTGGCTAACCTATGGGCCGGTTGGGGTTAGGCTGGATCGGAGGATTCCTGTGATACCATTTAGTTAGGATTAGTTCCGTTAGTTAGATTAAGTCCTCAGAAGGCCCTTGTTATGAGAGGGAGGGAATCAGTGGTCGATTGTGCCTCATTAAAGGAGGAAAAAAGCGATGATTCTATGGACCAAGTGCAAGTCTCTTCTTTGATCTGACCATGTGACTTCAGGTTCGGTCGGATCAGTTTGAATAGTTAAGACTTTGACTTGTTAGACTAATTCTCCCATTTTTGAAGATTTTCTGATGGCAGAATCGCCGTGCCTTTCGGGCGTGGGAAGCTTTTTCGGGTTCGATTTCCGAGGAACCACTAAGCTAGTCTCTTGTGTAGACATCCACGGGTGAGGCCCCGAGTGCGGATCCCCGCCCCATAGCGAGAGGCTGATGCTGATTCCGCTGCCAGCGCCCTCAAAGGGGGCACCGCGGAGGGGGCACGTGTCTCACAGTTGGTATCAGAGCTTTTTTGAAAGATAATAAGGAGAAATGAATTCTTATCAGAAATTGATAATAAAAACTCACAAAGAGCATTTACATATTGTACATTCAGTCCGTAAGGTTCATTAATGAAGCATTTTAATCAAAGAATTTGATTTTATAGATGTAAGTTCCAAACTTATCTGGTGTTCTTAACCTCACCCAGTCACGACATGACTGCGTTTGCCTTCGAGCGCATGTCATCTCTTCCGCTACAACTTGAACGAGACGAGCCAGACTCACAGGCCATTTTGACGATTTATATTTTCCTGACCCAGCGGAGAGACGACAGCACAAGTGGTTTGGAGGGCAGTATGTTCACGCCTCTTGCGACCAGCGTGCGATGCTGAGGTAGAATCTCTCATTAACCATGATTCTATAATGAAGCTGAAAGTGATACATGGTGTTATTTTATATCACTCAACACCTCAAAATTTCAGACTTTCTTGCCAAATCTACAGACTCCTTAGTCGCTTTATTCTCAAGGATTTGGGCACTAGCTCAAGGATTTCCCATCTCCTTCTATGGACCAAGGAAGCCAGGGTCCCAGAGTTCTAATGACCCCTAGATCGAAGCCATTTTTAGCAATTTTTAGGGTTTAAATAGGGTCAATTATGGTCATTTTGGATGCATTTCCATAGTATTTGAAAGCATGTGTGTGTGGAATGTCATGGTATTTGCATGCATCATGATTGTCGATGTTGTCCATTGGTGTAAGCACATTGCATGGGAATGGTGACGATTAATATTATTTTGTACATAAAGAGGAGGTTGTATGTAAGTGGGTAGAGAGAAGAGAGAGATCTAGGGGGAAGAGAACGAGGGTTAGTATGATGAGTTTCAAATTCAAGCTTTGAGGATGGTTAGGTGGGAACGCAAATTTGTAGACCTTAATGTGGTTACAAATGAAAAATTCCAAATTAAAAAATGGAGGGGTGGGTAGTTTTAGCACCCGTTGGTACCCTCTTGAGAGAATATAAGAGAAAGAGAGAGGGAACGTTTCTTTCTCCATTAAACGCGAAGGACACGAGGAGGAGGAGGAGGAGGAGGAGAAAGAGAAAGAAAGAAGAAGAAGAAGAGAGTTCACGAGAATAATGAGTAGAGAGAGAGAAGAAAGAAAGAGTTTTGAAGTGTGAGAGAGAGAGTGAAGAGTGGAGTGAAGTGAAGATTAGCCAAATGTTGAATGCAGTGATGCTGTTGTAGATTGACTGAAACGTGGAAGTGTTGGAAATATCGGTTCTTTTTCATTAAATTCTTGGAAACAATTTACACAAAACCATTTTGACATTAAATTTCTTTATTCAGTTTAGAATGGTGAAGTTGTGTCTTGATGATCTGTTGGGTCGTAGTAGTTTGTTCTTTTCCATTTGTGTGTCTGTGTGGGTGTGCGTAGATAAACCATTGTAAATTATTTCATACAAAAAGATGTCTTTTCGGTGTGTGTTTCTAGGATTTAGGCTGTGTGTGGTTGTTATTTAGGACGCATCCACTGTTTTAGTGAGTATTTAGTGCGTTGGACTAGAGAGTAGGAAGGCCAGTCATTTTTTGGTGCATTCGCCGCCGGGAGATCACTAGCTAGTTAGTAGCTACGGGATATCTTGGCGCATATATTTTGCGTGTGAGAACCAGGGTTTAGGAGTTCAAAAAAAAAATGGCACGACTCCTAGGATCAGGACTTAGGAGTGGCCGCGAGGAGTCAAATGAGAGAGGGGCATTGGTAAACACATGTGATTTTTGGGAGAGTTTTGCTAACTGGGTTCCGTACGAAGAAGAACGACAAGAGTGGGAGGACATATTCATTCAAGAATATTAACCATTGTTTCCCAGTGATGTGATACGTAAGATCAAGGCCACATACTGCAAGGATTATCTTAGATCCATAGAGCCCTTTGGTTTGTTCCATGCACCAATTTGGTGGAAGTGGTTTATCAAGGCAATTTTAAGGTCCATCAAGCTAGATAATCCAGAGAATCACGAAGAACCTCAGGAAGTAAGAAGTGCATGAGTGAGTCTACTCAGGGTCGAACAATTGACCCAAGACAAGCAAGGGAAGAAAGGAGGAAAAGGAGGGTTGAACGAGCTGAAATCCATCTCACTACGCAATTAGAGTTAGTGAACCTATTGTTGAGAGAGCAAGAACCGAACATGACACAAGGAAGATCCTTGGATAGCGGTCAATTTTAGGTTAGCGTTCCTTCTAGTCTAAGTGGGGAAGATCTTTCGTGTGATGACCAAACAATAAGGGATTTAGGAGTCAGCAATCGACCTGTACAAGTTGATAGCCCAACAAGAGAAGAAAGAGAGACTATTGCAGGCACTAGCGGTAGTGTGCCTAGAGGACTTAGAAGCTATCCACGATTACCTAGGGTAAGACCTAGAGCTTTAAATTTCTGGGACGATCCAACTTTTGAGGTATTACCATTTTTCCAAATGGATGTTCCAACACAAAGAGCAACAATCCGGTTAGCCAACTTCGTGCAATTTGTAGGACTTTGGGATGAGGATCCTGATGCGCATTTACAAAAGTTTGAGGTGACATGTGTTGCTAAGGAGATAATTGATCAAGATCAAAAGCTGCATATCTTTCCGGCAACTTTTAAAGACGAAGCAGCAAGTTGGTATGGCAACTTGGATGCAGTCTCCAAGGCCACGTACCAAAATCTATCAACATCTTTTTTGGCCAAATTTAGAAGGCAAGGTTTTCAAGATAGATTGGCCCAGCAATTAGACTACTTGTTGCAAGGAGTGAACGAGAGCATTGACCATTACATACAATGCATGGAGACCATTGTGAGGAAGATGGGAGTAGCAGCCCTTAATGATGACACACAAAAGCGTCGTTTGATTGATGGTCTAAGGGATCCAGAGGCTCAGAAGTATGTTGGACTTTGTCGGCTTGTTGATTTGAACGCGGCTAAACAAGAAGCTAGAAATTGGGAAGAGGTACAGCTGGGACAGCAACGACGGAGGGAATTACTTTATGGCCCTATGGGGACATCACCTATGGTTAGCTCTATGAGACCCTAGGAGGTCTCAACAATTGCCGGTCCCTCACAACCACAAGTGGTTGTTAATACAAATCCAGCATCATACATGCCTCCAAACCCATATACTTGTGTGGTTGTTAATACAAATCCAACATCATACATGCCTCCAAACCCATATATGATTGCACCGGCATACATGCTTCAGACCGGAACACCACCACCACCTTTAGTGAGCGAGGCAAGGGTGGGGGACATTGTGACAAGTGTGCTGGGAAAATTTAAAGAGATCTTAAGTGCTGTGCGAGCTCCAGTAATTAAGGGACGTTATGGCCATAGAGCCACAGCTACCTACTATGCAAGCCAGTGCGCAAAGTCCACCCAATCGAATATATGGTGTGGGAAATGTCATGGCTATGGCCACTTGGCTATAGAGTGTCCTGCTGTATCTCGAGTCGTACCTGATCAACCACAAATCTTGTTTTGTACTTATTGCTTGAAAAACAATCATACAGAGGAAAATTGCTTCATTAAGCAAGCACATGAAAGAAGGCAAGCGCAGGGGATGAACACTAATTTTAATTGCATGGACAGGAATAATATTACTTATGAAATTGGACCTCCACCTCGACCTTTCATGCAAAGAGGAATCCCAGAACCCTATAAGCAACAATTGCAGCAAGGATTACCCGCACAAGCCCGACCTCCATTTCCACGAGGGCGAGGGCAAGGTGGAATGAAGGGACAAAGGCCAGGGTCACCATATCGGCCATATTTTGGCCGAGATTATCAAGGATATGGAAGTCCTAATACAATTACCCAAGGAACAGTGATTTGTTGGAACTGCCACCAAGAAGGCCACATTGCTGCATATTGCCCGAATGCAAGGGCACACCAAGATTATGTTCCTTTATGCAAGCAATGCAGTGAGGAGGGCCACGAGGAGAAAGATTGCCCTAGAAGTAATGCAAAATTAATAGGGGACAAAGGGAAGCAAATTGTAGATGAGGGTCCAAGTACTTCAGCAAATTTAGTGGAAGTAGTCCCTATAGTAGGTGCTAGGAAAGAATCGGCAGACAGAAAATCTAGAAAGTTGACATTTTCTCATAATCATCCAATGGTGGGAGTTGTCACTAGATCCCAGGGGAAAGTGCAAAGGACTGCGGAAAGCTTGCCGAAATCAACCCAATTAGAAGGAGGAAAAGTAAGCATGCTTAAGGAGGCATCTTTAGAGGAAGTTGCAGAGAGTCAAGAGCCAGAGATGGATGAGCAATTGTCTGATCAACCTCCCATAGCACGCGTAGGAAAAGGCCCTCACTTCCAACTTGGTGTAACACCTTTCCCTGATAGATTAAAAGTACCACGTGCTAAGAAGGTCGGGATAGGTGCTAAAGTTGATCCAAAACCTCAATTTGATTTATGGGATATATTGGAGCGGTGTGAGGTGTCTATTAGTCTACCTACATTAGCGGAGATCTCTCCAATATGTCGAAAGCAGATGTATCAACGACTTGCACGTTGAAGTTCGCGGGTGAGAAAAGAAGTGACCCCTAAAGAACCTTTGGAAATAGGAGTGCAAGTAATTGATATGTTTATGGATTCTGAGGCTCCGACTATTACGGTAGAAATTGAACATCATCAGGTCATGGAGGTACAGCTAGATGGAGGAGCTGC
Source organism: Cibotium barometz (assembly GCF_041138505.1). NCBI lineage: Eukaryota > Viridiplantae > Streptophyta > Polypodiopsida > Cyatheales > Cibotiaceae > Cibotium > Cibotium barometz. Next base: position 46,159,683 of record NC_141091.1, read on the forward strand.
GGTGAATCTCATGACTGAACACACAATGGAAGAGTTGGGCCTAAAGGGTTTCTGAGCCCACAAATATCATGTTGCAAGTAGCAGATCAACGTCGAGTGAAACCATTAGGTCTACTTCAAGGAGTAAAGACTATAATAGTTGGATTGGAGTTTTGTGTTACCTATCTAGTAGTGCGACCGCATTCCTATGGTGCAGCATTTCCAATCTTGGTCGGACGACCTTGGTTAGTACAAGCTCGATGTGTTCAAAAGTGGCATAAAGGGATAATAACCATAGGTCCACGCACGGATAGAGTTCAATTGAGGGTTGTGTCTAAAGAATTCTTGAGGGAGTTCACTAAACCACCTTCTACAACCGAAGAAATGACGGGATATGGAAGTGATGCATCCGTTGGTGAGGAAGTAGTCCAAGAATGCTTTGCATTAAATAAAGATAAGTATGCTCGTTTTCTTCAAAATGGGTATCAAATGCAAATGGTTGATACGGATGAGCCTATAATGCAAAAGAGAGAGTGCTCTAACTTTGCTTTGGATGCCGGTATGGGAGAATATCGAGTGCATTTTTCTTAGAGAATGACTCTGACAATGACATTACTGATTGGTTGTCATCACCAGAGGAGTGTGTAGTGGATTGCTTTTGCATGGACACAATCAAGCAGAGAAGAGCAGATGATGGGGATAAAGCAAGGCACCAAGAGCTATATGCCCTTATTGAGAAATTGCGAGAGCAGTTAGAGCTAGAACGAGTTTTTTCTAGTGAGTCGATGGACGCATTATTAAAGAAGGTGAAGCTGCTAGAGGAAGATAAGGGACGAGCTGAGATAAAAATTAGACATTTGCAAGATTTGACCTTGCAACTTGAAGAGTGCCGTCATGAAGAAGAAACTTCTTGGGAAGCCTTACTTTGAGAAAAAGATCGTGAGATTGGTCGTTGTCGACAAGAACTCAAATATAACACGAGGTATACTCGAAAGTTGCTCAGAGAATGTGAGAGATATAAGCAAAAAGATAACAAGAGTGAGGATGGCTCGTCGTTGCAAAAGATGAGTAGAAGGAAAAATAAGTCATTTTCCAGAGAGTTCTTGAAAGCACAATACAATGAAACAATAGGAGGTGATAGAGGAGAGTTCAATGATTGGACTGATTCCAAGATGATTGAGATAGTGAGGGATGCTTTTATGGTCCAAATTGAGGAGCCTATCAATGATGAAGAGGAAATAGACCCTTTAATGGTGATACCTTATACCCATGAAAGTCTTGTAAGTGCTCATTCTTCCCACGAAGAGGAGGAGGAGTGTAACACCAAGCAAAAGTTTGTAGAAAATGTTTGTTTCAAAGTGAGAGACCATCCACCTATACAAGCTAGATCTCGTCGACGATCAGCCTTTGTTTCTAATGCATTAGAAATTACTCAGCGCTGGGAAGTTGAAGAGGGAAAATGCTTTACATTGGGGAGTCAATTGCAAGAACGAACCTTAACTAGATTGAGAGAGGTTCTACAAACATACAAACATGTCTTTTCTTGGTCCTATAAAGACTTGCAGGGAGTGAAACCTGAGATATGCCAGCATTACATTGATTTAGAGCCAAACGCTAGGCCGGTATGCCAACGTCAAAGGCGCACAAACCCTGTCTATGCAGAGCTTGTGAAAGCAGAAATAACAAAGCTGTTAGATGCGGGTTTCATTTATCCTGTGGCATATAGTGAGTGGGTTTCCCCAATTGTAATTGTTCCAAAGAAAAATCGTAAGATTAGAACTTGTGTGGATTATCGGAAGCTAAATGATAAGACTAAGAAGGATCATTTTCCATTGCCTTTCACTGATCAAGTTCTAGACCGAGTAGCAGGGCATAAATTGTATTCTTTCTTAGATGGTTTTAGCGGTTATAATCAAATACAAATCCACCCAGATGATCAACCAAAAACCACTTTTACAACAGAATGGGGAACTTATGCTTATCGAGTGATGCCATTTGGATTATGTAATGCTCCATCTTGGGTGATGATGGCTTCATTTCAAGAGTTTTTACAAAAGTGGATGGAAATCTTTTTGGACGATTTTTCAGTTCAAGGGGATGAGGAGGATATGCCTGAGAAGTTGGCTAAGGTCTTTGATCGTTGTCAGCAAACCGGTATTTCTTTGAATCCGGAGAAATGTGTCTTTGGCATTAAGAAAGGAATCTTGTTAGGTCACGTGATTTCATCTGAGGGCATTACTGTGGATGATAGTAAAATCAATAAGATACGTGATTTGCCTACTCCTACAACCATGAAGCAATTACGAGGGTTTTTGGGACATGCTAATTATTATCGCCGATTCATATTGAATTTTGCTTCGGTGGTAAACCCTTTAACTACTCTTCTTCGGAAGGATGTACCCTTTGAATGGTCACAAGATTGTCAGGAGGCTTTTGATACGATCAAAGATCAATTGATAAAAGCACCAGTTTTGATACCCCCAGATTGGTCTAAACCTTTTCATATTCATGCAGATGCTTCACACACAGTTGTAGGAGCAGTTCTTTGTCAAGCAGACGATAAGAAGGTAGACCATCCGATTTATTATGCGAGTCACAATTTGACAAAGACAGAGAGAAATTACACTACAACGGAGAAGGAATGTTTATCCATGGTATTTGCCGTGAATAAATATCGACATTATTTATTGGGCAAGTTCTTTACAATTTATGTGGATCATCAAGCACTAAGATACCTTTTGAACAAGACAGATCTTGCGGGGCGAGTAATTCAATGGATGTTACTTTTTCAAGAGTTTGATTTTGAGGTGGTTACTCGTCCTGGAAAATCTCATGTATTGGCGGATCATCTTTCTCGGCTTTTGACTGAGGATATTGAGGAGGGAGTGGATGATGAATTGCCTGATGCGGCATTATTTTTGATCGATTGTACACTTTCTTGGTTTGCAGATATTGCAAATTTCTTGAGCACTGCTCATTATCCAGGAGGCGCCAGCAAGTATGAAAAAAAGAAAATTTTATTGCAATCTCGCCACTACACCCTCTTTGGTGGTTATTTGTATCGTTATTTTCCTAGGGAGGGGGTGTATCGTCGTCGTGTGCGAGAGGATGAGATACCTTCTATCTTACGTGCACTTCATGATGAGCCATATGGAGGTCATTTTGCGGGGGAATTAACTGCTCGCAAAGTATTGCTAGCAGGGTATTGGTGGCCAACTGTTTATAAAGACTCTTTTGAGCATTGTAAACGTTGTGATAAGTGTCAACGGGTTGGTCGACCCACACCACAATTTGCGACCCCTTTAAATCCAATCTTGGCTTTAAAACCTTTTGGGAAATGGGGAATTGATTTTGTGGGTCCGATTGTTCCACCCACTCGTTATCGATCCAATCGATACATTCTTGTGTGCATAGATTATGTGACCAAGTGGGTTGAAGCTAAACCTTTGAAAACGGATAGGGCATTGGATGTCGCTAAATTTTTATATGAAAATATCATTACTCGTTTTGGTTGTCCGTTGGAGTTGGTGAGTGATCGTGGTTCTCATTTTTTAAATGAGACCATTACGGAATTAACGGAACTTTACAAAATCAAGCATCGGAAATCCACTCCGTATTATCCTCAAGCTAATGGTCAAGTGGAGGTGACCAATCGAATACTGGGAACGATCTTAACCAAGACAGTATCAAAAAATCGATGCGATTGGGATGAGCGATTGTTTGAGGCTTTGTGGGCATACCGTATCACATTTAAGGTTACGACTCAAAATACACCTTTCACTCTAGTGTATGGTACAGAAGCAATTTTCCCAATAGAGAAGGAAATACCCACATTACGCGTTGCCTTGGAATCTCGACTAGGTGAGAAGGAATCTTTAGAGGCTCGATTACTAGCCTTGGTGAGGTTGGATGAGATTTGTTTAACGGCTCTGCAAAATGTTGAGGCGATGCAACATAGATGAAAGGCTTGGCACGATCGTCACATTAAGGTGAGGGAGTTTCAAAAGAATGATCAGGTTTTAGTCTATGACAATCGATATTATAATTTTCCTGGCAAATTACAAATGAGGTGGTTAGGCCCTTTCAAGGTGTTAGAAGCCTTTAATAATGGTTCTTTGATTGTCCAAGATCCTGATGCTATAATAGCTCCTTTTCATGTTGATGGTCTTAGGGTGAAACATTATTTTGTTTAAGTTGGTAATTACGTGGGTCAAGTTGGTTCATTGTATATTTTTCACATGAGTTTTGCTCTTTATTATTTTGCGTTGTTTTGATGGGATTGGTGGGTTTATCAGGTTTTGGTGTGTGCAATCAATTCGATCTTCTTTCATACAGGTGGTATACAGGTGGTATGGAGTTTTCTCGTTTTATTTTCTTCATCCTTATGTGGTTTGGTTTGGGTGGGATGGTATTTTAGCATTAGTTGTAGACCCTGATTGGGTTGATGAGTTGGAATGGTTGTTTCGGTGGTTGGCTACCGGGGAATCTCTTCCAATTGTCGAGAGCGACTTTGGTCACATGGCCCAATCTTTGGCCGTTATTGCGCTAGAGATTTTTGGTTCAGGTGTGGACACCTTAACCGATGCGTCCGATGATTCTTCGGATGATTCTTTTCATTCTAAAGATGTTGTGGTAGACTATCTTGATGAGGAGGATAAGGATGAGGGTTTGGGCTTTGGCCTTCCTCATGGCTTGTATCGGATACTTCTACCTAGAGAGAGTAGTTTTGTTTCGAGAGCTGTACTTTTGAACGAGACAGAGAGCCATGGGGTGACACCTCAACTTTTGCCTTTTGGTGTAGTGAATGTGCCTGTGAGTTTTCGCACCGTTTTTTTCTGAGTCCCATGATATCAATTAGTTTTATTTTTCTTGTTATTTATTTCAAATTTTTTTTAAAAAAGAAACAATTGTTTTGTTTGTGTGATTTGTTATGTGTTTTTGTTGTTTGTTTTAGTTTGCATGTGGATTGGTTTTTTGAGTTGTGTTAATCCAGTTGCAATTGCTTGGTACTTAACTTATATGATTCTTTCTTTTGGAAAGATTTGGGGTTTATTAGTCAAGGATACTAATTCTATGAGTTTCTTGCTGAGCTCTGTAGTAGAAATTGGTCATTATCACATTCATCTTAACTAGGCATGTGCTGCATTGACTATATTTTTTTTCTCTTTAATGGTAGGTAACAGCTTGGAAGTGCTTAAGAACTCTAGTGGAAGGAACTTTTCTCCCTTATTCCTGGGTTATAATGACCATAATAGTCTCGATTTTCATGATGAGCCTAGGGAGGGTTTTCAAATCATTGCCTTTGAAAAATGATTTAAAAAAAAGAGAAGAAAAACAAGAGAAAGGAAGAAAATTAAAAATTCAAATGTATGTATGTGGTATATGTGGTCTATCGCCTTAATGGTTCTTGGTAGGTGAGGAGAGTCATGCTGGCAGGGTTGTCAGTACTCTAAACCGATGCCTTGGGCTGTTTTGGGATAGCCATCGCCATGTGAGCTTGGTAGGTTCTTGGAGTCAACCTAGCCGGGTGGCAAGGTCTGAGAATCGCAGCCTAGTTTCATATGGGGTGGTTGCCATTGTGGTTGGTGAAAAAAAAAATCAAGCGAAAAAAAATGAAACGAGAAAGGCATGGTTCTGATATAAGGGAATTTCAATCAGGCAATGACTTCCATGGTTAGCTGTGCTACTATTGTCTTTATGAAATATGGAAGTGAGTAGAAGGTAGTTTTCCTAGAGTTTTGTAGTTATGGCCAAGGGATCACTCTCTTTCGTGGTGTCGCCAGTATGTGGTCGTTGGGTGCCTTGCACTGTGTTTTGTGAAGGCATGGTAACAAGTGCAGTGTTCATGGTGCGTGCCATATCCATGTATGACTATGCTAATGTGGTGATGTGCTGGTGTCCTTACGTGGGTGTGTACGTAGATCTTGAGCTCAAGCTCTCTAAAAAAGTGGAATGAAAATGAAGTGAGAGAAGGAACTATTAATAGTTTTTTTTAAAGAGCAAAAAAAACCTAACTAAACTTATTTTCTTAGCCTTATTACATCTAGATTTATGCTAGTGCGTGCACAATCCAACGCCTCCCTTGTCTCCTCATTTGTGCACACTAAGCACCATGCCTGGGAAGCAATGGTCTGCAACCATTAAAGCCGCGCATGACTTTTTGCAGCCTTGCGTGTCTCTTGCGCAAGCTTAGATTGTTGGGCTCGCTCCTCCCTAACCAATACCCTTCCAAAGGTTGTGCGATAAAACTAATTGAACATCTCTTGTAGATAGTTTGTACATGTTCCTCGTGCAGAAGCTCTACCTCCATGTCTTGTATTTTTGAAATAAGCCCCTCTTGCTTTATAATGTGATTTCTCCATCCCTTGGGTACTCCACATGGAGAATATGGGTTTGCCAAGCTCCACTTGTAGTCAATCTTTTGCAGTATCCTAACAAGCCAAGAACTCCTAAATTGCATAAAAGATGATAAATTACAGAAAAAGGAGGGTTTGCTCTTAATGGAGGGTCAACTAGATAGAGATCCCCATCAACCCAAAGATCTACATTTTTCTCCTGAGCTATCCTACGAGCTTGGACAGATTGTGAATTAGTAGGATGGGTTTTTTTAGAGCTGCCATACTCTTCAGGAACACGAATGTGTAAATCAATCTTCTGTTTTCTAGCTTCACAAGGGGCTACACACACAGCTTGCAAAGACTCCATAGCTAAGCAGAGGAAGAAGCTAAAGCAAAGAGATTCTCATAGGGAGAGAGAGAGAGAGAGAGAGAGAGAGAGAGAGAGAGTTAAAACTTTGCTGTTTTGTAGGTTTAACACAAATCCATTTTTCTAAGTAGAAAATGATATTTTTGATATACAAATATACTAGCATGGAGTTTTTCATCAATAAATTACATTTATGAGAAAAAATAAAAAAATAATATTTTTTTGGGTCCCCACAATTTCGAGATCTCATGGATGTAGTGGTTCGTGAATATAGCAGTTAGTTATGTTTATGGGGTTGTGGGGACCTGACAGTTAGTTATGGATATACTCGCTCCTAACAGGCTTCTGATGTGACCCTTGAATTACAAGTTTTTGGAGGGAAAATTTTATTTTCATCTTACATGTTGATTGGGTGGTGTTTTTTCAACCTCAAAATGTAAAAAAATAAAAAATAAAAAATTTTCACTTTTTGGGGTCCACCTAAATATGAGAATGTTTTGCTGATGTGGAAGGGAGATATGGTGGGAAAAAGGGGGGGGAGGTGGGGACTAATCAAGCCCCCATCATGTGCCATTTTCTTGTGTTGTGCTTTGCTTAAATATATGATGATCTACAGTTTCTGAAGGCATCCATGAAGACTACAAATGACCTTGCGACAGAGTTCTACAGATCACCTTGTTACACCGTGTGCTTTACCTTGCCTTTCCTTTCGTACATGATCCGATAAGCAGGCTCCCACTAATAAGGACCTGCGGCCCTCCTGTATAGTTGCTTTCGAAAGACTCCTCACCTACCCTAATCACTTAGAGGCTGTGAGGACCTGCGGCCCTCCTGTATAGTTGCTTTCCAGTCTGAGGATAATTTTCTAAGCAAGAACATGGGTTGATAATGCTTGTAGAGAAATCATATTATAACCTACTGTTGATAATGTATAACCAGCAAAAGCCACATATTGGTTAATATTTATTTTACTTTTAGGTTTGAAAGGAGGCGTGACCACTTTCCCGGATCCATCAACTGTAGCGGAAGCTACTTGCTTCATAGAAATCGGTGGAAATGACATTTCTGGTTTGGTCGTGGCCGGATTTACACATGCAGAAATCATGGACTTGCTACCCCTCGTCGTGGACAAGGTTGCCGATACTATCCGGGTAATTTGTGCGAAATCAATTTCTTAATCTCAGCTCATTAATGCATGCATCAAGCCCACCTGCACTCGCCCGCTGGTGCGCGATGCAGCTGCAGCTGACTGATACTCTAATTAATTTTATTTCAATTTTGCATCCGCTCATTAATCTCTAATTAATTATCGTGAAGTTCTTGTACGACACGGGGGCGCGCAATTTTATGATAAGCGGTGTAGGCATGATGGGATGCAGCCCCAACATCAAGTATTTTGCCGGCCGCGGACAATCATTGGACGAGCGAGGGTGTATGGCATGGGTGAACGACATTACCCGCAATTACACTAACTCTCTGGGCCGGTTAAGCGAGTCTCTTCAGCACCTCTTGCCCAATGCCAGCTTCGTCTTCTTGGACCTCTACTCGGCCTTCGACGAGATCATGACCAATCCCGGTCATTATGGTATTCTCTCTCTACCCGCCTTTAAAAACTTCCTTTGTGGATGGATCGCTTGCCATAATATTGTAAATTAGGACTATAATTACACAAACCAAAACTACATAAATGGCCTCACTCAGCTCCTCTAGATCTAGGTGCCTCTAGTATGTAGTCTGGATGTATGCAAGAGATTTTTTACCACTACAACAAACGAAGAGCACAACCGCGTGAAGATACGCAGAAATTTCAAAGGATCTATAAATAGAAAAAAACATTCACACGGCTATGGACGCGGCTACAATAGTGTCACCGCGTTTACAACAACATCCATAGTCACGTATACAACAGTGTTCATAGTAGTGTATATAGCTGCGTACTATCTGCAAAAAAAAAAGGCTACATAATGGGTGAGATTTGTGGGGGCATGTGTCCCCACATCTCTCCCTCATTGTGTCTCCACATATCTATAAGCGTAGCTATGGACATGGCTTCAACAGCGTCAACAATCACCACATAGTCGCATATATAACCGCGTACTGTCTACAAAAAAAAATGGGTACAAAATGGGTGAGATTTGTGGGGACATGTGCCCCCACATTTATCCCTCATTCTGTCCCCACTTGTCTATAAGTGCGGCTATGGGCACGGCTATGAGCGCACGGCTACAACAACATCAATATTGCGTGTACAACAACGTCCATAGTCGCGCGTACAACAATGTTCATAGCAATGTATATATCTGCGTACTGTCTGCAAAAAAAACGTGGATAGAATGGATGAGATTTGTGGGGACATGTGTCCCCACATCTTTCCCTCATTCTAATATGCATAATCAGTGTAGGCTTGATGGGATGCAGCCTCATCATCAAGTATTTTGCTGGCCTCGTAGACAAACATTGGATGAGCGAGGGTGCATAACATGGGTGAACGACATTACCCGCAATTACATTGACTCTATGGGCTGGTTAAGCGAGTCTCTTTAGAACCTCTTGCCCAATGTGAGCTTCATCTTCTTGGAACTCTGCTCATCTTTCAATGAGATCATGACCAATCTCGACAAGTTGCAAACTCCCCTTTGTGAATGGATGTCTTTCCATAATATTGTAAATTATGACTATAATTACACAAATCAAAACTACATAAATGACCTCACTCAACTCCTCGGCCCTCTACTATCTAGTCTAGATATATGTAAGAGATTTTCTACTAGTATATGTTTTTCCTTTTTATCCTTCCTAAAACACGCATATATATTATAAAGGGCTCCACCTCCATAGGTATAATTGTTCATTCAATTCTAAGCTACATTGAAATTTGGAACTGTAGTTCTTTTCAAGAGCCTCCACTAAAAAAGAAGATAAAAAATTACTAATCACTTATATGTGACATTTAGCTTTTGCAAAATTATTCTAACCCTCATCCTGTACACCACTTCTACTTCTATGGTGTGTGCATGAGTGTGTGTGTGTGTGTGTGTGTGTGTGTGTGCGCGCGCGTATGAATGCATGCTTGCATGTGTATGTGTGTGTAACATACATACATACACACATACATATGTGTGTGTGTGTGTGAAATAGACATACATACACACACATATGTGTGTGTGTATGTATATATATAATGAGAGAGAAATTATAATCAAAAACATACTAATATTAAAACGTGGTTTTCAGGTGTGGTTACTTGGGGGGGGGTGTGTGGCTACTTAGGTTTTTGTGGTGGTGTATATGTGTGTGTGTGTGTGTGTGTGTGTGTGTGTGTGTGTGAGAGAGAGAGAGAGAGAGAGAGAGAGAGAGAGAGAGAGATTAAAAGTGAATAATTCATGTGAAAGAGAGAAAATGTATGTGTGTGTGTGTGTGTGAGAGAGAGAGAGAGAGAGAGAGAGAGAGATTATAAGTGAATAATTCATGCGAAGGAGTGAAAATGAATGTGTGTTTATGTCCTATATTATTCTCAAGAGTAATGTCACCCCTTCGTGAGTCAATACATCATCAACAAGTCAGAGAAGTAAGCTTAAACAAGCAAATAATAGTAATGAGGAATCATTTCCAATTACATAAGTAGTAAAAATTAGGCAAAATGTAAGTTAGATGAGGCTATCTTTAGGTTTTTAATAAAATATTATACTTATAACCAGCACACCAAAAAGTACACAAGATAAAATTTGTTGAAGGGCAAGACATGTGTCACCACCTCTTCGTACATGTTATGTTTTGTGCGAGATACATTGGGTGCATACACTTATCTTGACATTAACAATCATGGCTATAACATAGATCATCTTGTGATAAACTCTTCAATCAATGAATCTTTCAATGTAAATTATCACAATTATTTCACTTAAGATGTATGACCCTTGAACAGTTACAAATTGGATTGATATTGTTTCAGGACTTATTGATGTACAAAACACATGTTGTGGAGCACCAAGTCTCCTGGCCGCCGCAACAGTAGATAGATATAACCCTTTGGCTTCCTGTAGTTCAACAAGTGTTCTGTGCGATGATCCCAACACTTTCTTAGTATGGGATGGTATTCACTTTACCGACAATGTTTATCGACAGATAGTCAATATGTATGTTGAAGGCACATTCATTACACCTTCAAATGCACTTTCAAGGTGTGGTGCTACAGTGATTGGGAGAGCATGATTTTTGATGTGTAGTGTGAGAGCAACACCTTGAGCCTAAATTTCAAGTCTTAAAAGTATGTACATAAAAGGCACATTTGTTACACTTTCAAGGTGTGGTGCTACATATCTTGAGAGCATGATTTTTAATGTGTGTGGTGTAAGAGATAAACCATTTTAGAACCTAAATTAATCATATTTTAGTCTTCATTTGAAAGTCATTATTTTGAGAATACATGCAAATTTATAGTTATGAGAATACATGCAAATTTATAGTTATGACTCCTAGGAAATGAATCTTCAAAGGAGGTATATTGTAGATGACTCTGCCGGTCCTTGCTAGGGAACTTGAGATCTATCGACACAAACACTAGGGTTGGGGAAAGGGAGCGTGGATCCTCTCAGAGAAGTATACCCGCCAAGGATGAGTCGACCTCATTGGCTAGATATGCAAGACCTATGCTCTACACTATCTACTGTGCTCTCCGACCACCACCTAGCACTGTAGTATCCCTACAAGCCTCACTCACACCACACCCACCACTGACCCCTCACTCACTGCGCTAACAGAGAGAGATAGACAAAACACAACAAGAGCGTAACACTTTATATCCAAATTTCAAAAGAATGATACAAATGAGACTCTGCTCCAACAGAGAATGTGCTACAATGTATGTCCTACAAGAGAGTGTCTTTCCGCTGCCGAGAGAGTGCTTCCCTTATCTCCTCCTTCGGTGTCCTCCTCCTCGAAGTCCCAAACCTCATCATTTAGTGTAGCGAGTAGTGTAGAGGGAAGATCTTCTGTCAGGAAAAGGAAGATGGTGCTCAAGAGGATCTCATCATCCCTCGAGAGAAAGGGAGAGGGGTATTCCCTCCATGAGTGTCATCGAAGTTGGCCATACACATAGTGTTGAGATATCAAGGTGAACATGAGCTGACACTCATGAGGTGCCTGCATGACCATTCGACATTTACATCGCTGGAAGGGTTGGTAGCTGGCACCGACATATCTTCACCAGAGATTCTACAACTGGACTACACCGACTAGTCCACATCTACCCAATCCTCTTATGTGTGTTAGTCACTTTATCTTCTTTTTTGTATACCTCTTTTGTTGTGTGAAAAAGAAGAAGATTTTTTAGCCTCTCACGTTGTGTGTTCTCTTCTAGGGTTTGTGTGAGTGTGTGAGTGCTTGCAAGAGCTCAAGCTCTCTCCTCTCTTGCATCTTTTCATGGTATCACAGTTTGGTTCATACTAAGGGCTGAGCGGCAAGCAAGAGAAACAGAGGAAGTGGTACAAGGGTAAGAGCTTCATCTACTCTTCCCCCTTTGTGTTGGCTACTACACCCTTATCGTCGTAAATTTGTGTTGCGCAGAAAAGATGTTAAATGATAGAATAAACCAAATTGTTGTAGATAAACTTGACAAGAATAACTTCCATGCTTGGAGGTTTAGATTGACAAATTTGCTCATGGAAAAAGGTTACTAGGACTACATTGAGAAGGTGAACATGAGGAGGCATCGGAGATACCAGAGATTAATTCAACTACTATAGATGTAAAAGAGTTTAAGGATTGGAATCAAGGAGTAAGGAAAGTCATGTATTGGCTTTCTATTAGTATATATAGGACACCATGATTGGGCATATATAGGATACAAAGTCACCCAAGGAGACATGGGACACCTTGGTGAAGCTATATGAAACTAATACCAAGGCACAAAAGATTCAGTTAAAGAATGAGCTTCATACTGTGGAGAAGAAGAATATATCTATGAATGATTATGCCTTGAAGATCAAGGGCATTGTGGAATCCCTTGCATTAATTGGTGTTTCTATTGATGATGATGATAAGGTGGTGTCTACGTAGTCTCGAGCCACAATACAAGGAATTCAAGATGTCTATTCAAACTTGGGAGAACATTCCTAACTTCATAGATTTGGTGTCAAATGCTGATCATTGAAGAGAAGAACTGGGGTGAGGATCAACAGTCTTTACAAAACAAAAACAGTTTAGAGCAGTAGGTCTTCTACACAAGTGTAGGTAGAGGACGAGGTAGAGGTCATGGACGTGGCCAAAGTGGTGGCCGAATAGGTAATCAGAATTATGGTCTCAGCAGCACCTGGGTATGTGTAGGTAGATTGCTATTAGAAGCAAAGTGACATGTGAAATGGAAAAGTGTAGCAAAACAACTATGCATCCTCTAGTAGAAATAATGATGATAATGAGAGGTTGTTTGTTATGCAACATGTAGTTAATGCTGTGTTTGGAAATGATGTCGTAGCATGTAAGAATGATGTATGGTATGTTGATTTAGGTGCTTTGAACCACATGACAAGTCATGGTGAGTGGTTCAAGGAAATGAAGAATCTTGAAAGACCAGGTTTTGTTGAAATAAGAGATGACACTGCTCATCCGATTGCCCATGTTGGAGATGTGCCAGTGTCCATGCAGGATGGTAAGGTGAAGTACCTTGTAGATGTACTTCATGTTTTGAATATTACAAAGAATCTAGTTTCTGCTGGCCAGATGATTGAGAAGGGTTCATAGGTCCGATTTAATCCTTATGGTTGTTATGTAGAAGACTTTAAAGATAAGTGCAGGTTGGTTGAAGACAATAAAGTGGGCAAAATGTTTAAATTGAATGTAAATATGCTGAAGTGAGTGCTGCAATGTTTGCAAATGGTTCATGAGTTGTTGCAGATACAGACATTTGGCATAAGAGAATTAGGCATGTAGATGTACAAAGAATGAAGTCGATGCAGACTAAGGAAATTGTGACAGGAATGCCTAAGTTTAAAGCTGAAGATATGCATAAAGTTTGTGAAGCATGTCAATTTGGAAAGCAAACAAAACATGTATTTCCACATTACATAAATGTGAGCAGGAATGTACTAGATGTGCATTCAGATGTATGGGTCCTGCGAATGTACTAGATGTTGTGCATTCAGATGTATGGGTCCTGCGAAGACTATGTCTATGGGTGGCTGCAGGTACTATGTAACATTCATTGATGACCACACGAGAAAAGTGTGGGTATATTTCATGAAGGAGAAGAGTGAAGTGTTCACTCATTTTCATAATTTCAGAGTTATGGCTGAAAAACAGACAGGAAAGCATGTGAAGTGCCTAAGGACAAATGGAGGAGGAGAATACTTCTCCAATGAGTTCTCTGAATTCTTACGAAAGAATGGCATTCAGAGACAATTTACATGTAGATACACTCCGCAGCAAAATGGAGTTGCTGAGTGAAAAAACAAGCACATTACAGAGATAGTACGAGCATTGATGGCAAAGAAGAATATGCCACATAGCTATTGGGCTGAGGCTGTGTCTACAGTAGTTTATATCATGAACATGACTCCTATGTTGCAGTCATACATGATGTAATGCTTGAGGAGAAGTTTATTGGCAAGAAGCCTGATTTGTCTTACTTGAAAGTTTTTTGATGTATTGCATGTGCATGTGCCAGATGAGTTATGTACCAAGCTAAATCCAAAAGCAGAAAAATCTGTGTTTATTGGGTATTTCCTTGAGAGCGCAAAAGGGATATAGATTCTATAATCCTACTACACGTGAATTGATGGTAAGTAGGGATATTGTATTTGATGAGATGAGTAGCTGGTATGCTACCTGAAAAAGATGTTGGGGATGATGTAACTAGAAATGTGGTTGCACAGAATGCAAGTCAGCAATTACAATCATTGAGTGGACTAGGAGAGTCCTCATCCAGTGGTTCTCTTGATAGACCATGTAGTGGCAAGCTACGTCATAATACTAGTCTTGAAAATGTAGTTGGTACATCACATAAAGGCAAAGAGAAAGTGGTTGAGTCCCTTGGTATGCCTGATATTTTTGTAGGGCATTCTCTTGTTAATGCAGATTATAGTAGCTCAAAGATGAGCCTTGATGATGAGGAGCTCAGGATTCTAGCAATGAGAGGACACCTGGTTTGAAGAAGGCTATGGAAGCCATGAATACAAAGTTACGAAGATGTGGAAGAGTCAAAAACCCTGTGCAGGGGTTGACTTATGATGGTTATGTTGCACATCACTATGCATCTATGGCAAAAGTTATGCAAGTTGTAGAACCCACATGTTTGATGAGGCTATTGGAAATATATGTTGGAAGAAAGCTATGGATGGGGAGATGGATGCATTATATGAAAATGAGACTTGGGATTTGGTGCCATTGCCTGAAGAAAAGAAAGATATTTGCTGTAAGTGGGTATATAAGGTGAAACATAATAGTGATGGTAGCATAAGTAGGTACAAGGCTAGATTGGTAGCTAAAGGATATGTGCAGACACATGGGATTAATGAGGAGACATTTTTCCTAGTTGCAAAGATGGCAAGTGTGGGAGTTGTGATTGTGGTGGGTGCAGCTAAAGGTTGGTTTTTACATAATATGGATATAAAAAATGCGTTCTTGCATAGTGACTTGCAAGAAGAGGTGTATATGGATCAGCCACCAGGTTTTGAGGATATAGGTCACCCAAAGTATGTGTGTAAGCTTCATAAGGCCTTGTATGGGCTGAAGTAAGATCCACGAGCATGGCATGACAAGATTGCTGAGTATCTTGTCACTATTGGTTTTCATATGGCAGATGTAGATTACTCTTTGTATGTGCGCAAGAGTGATAAGGGTATTATGATCATCACCATATATGTAGATGATCTTATTGTTGGGGGTGACAACTTGGATGAGATTGAGCATGTGAAAAGTCTTCTCAAAAGGAAGTTTGAGGTGAAGGATTTGGGAGATCTTTGCTACTTTTTAAGAATTGAGGTAATTCGCACACCTGAGGGTATTTGGTTGTCATAGAGATAGTATGTATTGGATATGTTGTCCAAGTATGGGATGGCTGATTATAAGCCAATCTCGATGTCATTAGATCAAAATGGCAAGCTTAGTGTGCAGATGCAGGTTATGTATTGGAGGATCCCACTATGTACAGGAAGATTGTGGGGAGTTTGATCTATGTCACGATTAGCAGGCCTGATTTGAGTTACATTGTTGGCTTAGAGAGCTAGTTTATGTAGGCTCTGCGCAAACCACATCTTGAGAGTGTGGGACGCACACTTCGGTACTTGAGGACCACTGTTGATTATGCATTGTTTTATGCAGCAGGTGTACCATTGGAGCTATATGGGTACACAGATGCAGATTGGGTAGGTAGTATCTTAGACAGGAGATCTACTAGTGGATTTATGTTTTTATTAGGGAGTGCTGCTATGTCATGGAGTAGCAAGAAGAAGCCCACAAATGCCTTGTCGAGTACAGAGGAGCTGCGGTGGCAGCATGTGAGGTAGCTTGGTTACGTGTGAAGAAGAAGAATAATTTTCAGCCTCTCACCTTGTGTGTTCTCTTCTAGGGTTTGTGTGAGTGTGTTTGCAAAAGAGCTTAAGCTCTCTCCTCCCCTGCATCTTTTCACGTGCGAGATGTCGGAGGGCACTGGCAGTGATAGCGATCAGAAGCGGTTGGAGGGCACCGACGGTGACGGCGGTTGGAGGTGTCAGAGAGGGAATCGACAGGGACGGTGGTCGAAGGACACCTACGGTGATGGCGATCGGATCCGTCGGAGGGCACCGGTGGTCGGAGCGATCGGAGGAGATGTTGGAAAGATCTTGGTCGAATGTGGAGGGCTAGGCTTCCCGTCCACAGGTCGCCCACTGTGATTGCCGAATTTTATCTTAGCTGTGTATAGATGATTCCGTCGGTTCTCGTCTCTAGGGAACTCGAGGACTACCGACACAAACACTAGGGTTGGGGAAAGGGATTGTGGATCCTCTTTAGGGAAGAATACCGGCCAAGGATGAGTCGACCTCGTTGGCTATGCATGCAAGACCTATGCTCTACACTGTCTAGCATGCTCTCCGAGACCACCATCTAGCACCGTAGTATCCCTACTGTAGGCCTCTCACACAGACGACACCCACAACTCACCACTCACCTCGCTCACACAAAGAGATATACAAAAAACCATAAGAGTGTAACACTATATATCCAAATGCCGAAAGAATGATACAAAAGAGACTCTGCTCCAGCAGAGAATGTGGTACAATGTATGTCCTACAAGAGAGTGTTTGTTCCCTGATACCAAGAGAGTTCTCCCCTTATCTCCTCCTCGGGTATCCTCCTCCTCGAAGTCCCAACCCTCATCATGTAGATCTAGAGGGAAGATATTCCATCGGGAAAAGGAAGATGGTGCTTAAGAGGATCTCGCCATCCGTCGGGAAAGGGAGAGGGGTGTTGCCTCCATGAGTGCCATCAGAGTTGGCCATGCCTGTAGGAGATGACGGAGGCTGCCGGTGGTGGCAGTAGTTGAAGGTGGTCAGATGGCATCAATGGTGACGGCTATCAGAGGACACCGGTGGGTGATGGCATTTGGAGGCGTCGAAGAGCATCGATGGTGACGGCGGCGATCGGAGGACACAGGTGGTGACGACGATTGGAGCTGTCGGGGGGCACTAGCGGTTGGAGTGGTCAGAGGCGATGGTGGCAAGCTCTTGGTGGAGTGTGGAGGACCTGGCTTCTCGTCCACAGGTTGCCAACTACTACTCAATTCACCATTTTGGTGAATGCCACAGAAAAAACAAAAAATAGGTGGTTTCTCTGGCAAGCTAGCCTCTAAGAAAACCCTCCGGGCAAAACATTCGGCAAGCTAGCTCCCATGCATACCTCATACAATGATTCTTCCACGAAAACCTTCTGGAAAGATACATAATAAATAAAAATGATTAAACTAGGCTCCTGGGGGCATTTTCATCCAACAAGCAAGCTGTGGAAAAATGATCGAATTTGAGAGCTCCTGGGCACTTCATCCAGCAAGCTATTTCTGAGATCTCCTGGGCACTTCATCCCGCAAGCTATTTCTGAGAGCTCCTGGTACTTCATCCACCAAGCCATTGCTACCTCTATTATCACTGTTGCCCCCCAAGAAAAGCATCCGATAGGAAGATGAACACCAACAAAAGCAGAAACCAACTAAACAATAATCATCATTGGCCACTTTGCGTGGTTAAAACGTCCGGCATGAAGTCCAGAATACAAGATACAAAATGAAACCTGGCCATAGCCAGTACATGCCTATAGCCAAATAGAAAAAATAAAAAACACAGAAGACCAAATCAACCATCATGAGTGGTATGGGACGAGGCATTGGTTCTAAGACCTGCTAGACGAGTGGTGGATGTGGGATGTGGGCGGCCAACCAAACGACGCCGCACGATGAGACGCTAGAATTCCGCAAGGTCGTCCTCTACGGATGAAGCCTACTGACAAAGATCAAGTAACTCAAGCTCATGTTGCTGACGGAGCTCTGTAAAAGTGTGTGCATGTGCATCCTACAAGGTAGCGAGCTCTGTCTCATGCTCTAGACGGAGCGCCTACATCTCGGACTCATGTTGCTACACTAGGTCTCTACCAAAAGGGTGCACTCCTGCTCCCGAATGGCTACCACGACATCCTCATCGAGGATGGGAGATAAATACAGCTCAAAAAGCTCCTTGCGAAGCTCTTGAAGATCATTGTCCTACTACGCCATGGGCTCCTCTAACTACTGAAGGGCCTCCTCTACATCCTGTAACTGGCTTGTAGCCTCTTGAGTGGCCCTCTTTGATAGATAAATCAACCGACATAAGTGTCGATTAGCACCGGTGAAGGCACCCAGGACTCGTTGTCGTTGGTGGATGAGGCCCATGGTCGTGATCCATGGAGAGGCTTCCATCAATGTGTCGACCATGAGGTAGCACTCCGAAGGGAGCCTTGCCAGGTCAGAGGGAGTGGTCGAGACTTTCACTAAGATGGGGTGTGGCTCCTCTCAGGGAAGTATACCTACCAAGGAGGAGTCAACCTCGCTCGCTAGACATGCAAGACCTATGCTCTACATTGTCTACCGTACACTCCGACCACCACCTAGCACCGCAGTATCCCTATAGGCCTTTCACACACACCACACCACACCGCAGTATCCCTATAGGCCATTCACACACACCACACCCACCACTGTGACCACTCACTCACCTCGCTCGCACAGAGAGATAGACCAAACACCACAACAGCATAACATTGTATACCAAACTATAGACAAGAATGCTACAAGAGAGACTGTGCTCCAAACAGAGAATGTCATACACTAGAGAATGTGCTCCCTGCTCACTGTGCTAGAATGAAGGTGATACAAGAGAGAGTCCCTCTACGAGAATGTGCTACGATAAATGTCCTACAAGAGAGTCTCCATGTCTTGTGCTGAGAGAGTTATCCTCTGATCTCCTCCTTGGGTGTCCTCCTCCTCGGGTGTTGTCCTCCCTCGAAGTCCCAATCCTCATCATGTGTATAGAAGGAAGATCTTCTGTCTCAGGAAAAGGAAGGTTGTGCTTGCTCAAGAGGATCTCAAAGAGGATCTTGCCATCCCTCGGAAAGAGAGAGGGGTGTTACCTCTATGAGTGCCATCAGAGTTGGCCATGCACGTCGGAGACGTCAGAGGACACCAGCTGTTGACGGCAATCGGAGATGTCGGAGGGCACCGACAGTGACGGCAGTCAGAGAAGGCATTGGCAGCTGGAGGGGTCGGAGAGCACCGACGGTGAGAGGGGCATGCACGTCCAAGATGTCGGAGGGCACTGGTAGTGATGGCAGTCGGAGATGTCGAAGGGAGCCAGCAGTGTCGACGGTCGGAGGGCACTATTGGTGGTGACGGCAGTCGAAGGGCACCGAGGGTGACGATACTCTAAGCTGTCGGAGGGAATTGACAAAGAAAATTTATCTTAAGCTGCTACTAAGATGGGGCATGGCTTCACTCTGAGGGAAGTATACCCACCAAGGATAAGTCGACCTCACTAGCTAGACATGGAAGACCTATGCTCTACACTGTCTACCGTGCTCTCCGACCACCACCTAGCACCACAGTATCTCTATAGGCCTCTCACACCCACCACACCCACCACTGACCACTCACTTACCTCGCTCAAACAGAGAGATAGACCAAACCTCACAAGAGCACAACACTATATACCAAACTGTAGACAAGAATGATAGAAGAGAGACTGTGCTCCAACACAGAGAATGTCATACACCAGAGAATGTGCTCCCTGCCAAATGGGCTAGAGTGAAGGTGATACAAGAGAGAGCCCCTCTGCGAGAATGTGCTATAAGAATGTCCTACAAGAGAGTCTCCCCATCCCCTACAAGAGAGTCTCCCCTCTGTGAGAATGTGCTATAAGAATGTCCTACAAGAGAGTCTCCCCATCCCCTACCAAGAGAGTGCTCCCCTTATCTCCTCCTTGGGTGTCCTTCTCCTCGAAGTCCCAACCCTCATCATGTAGTGTAGAGGGAAGATCTTCCGTCGGGAAAAGGAAGATGGTGCTCAAGAGGATCTCACCATACCTTGGGAAAGAGAGAGGAGTGTTGCCTCCATGAGTTCCATTGGAGTAGGCCATGCACATTGGAGATGTTAAAGGGATTAGGTCTGAAAATTTTGCAATTATATATGCATCTTTTTATTTCAAATAATAAATCTAAAAAGTTTATGAAGCACCTTATATAAATTCATAAGATTATAGCTAGAAGAATAAACCCTTCTAAATCTTGTGGTGGTAAATGACAAACTTCTATTTGTGCATTTTTTTCTGAACTTGAAAATCTTTGTATATATAGAGAGATTTTCAAGAAGAATAAACTCTTCTAAATCTCGTGGTAAATGACAAACTTCTATTTGTGCGTTTATCTCTTAACTTGAAAATCTTTATATATACACATTGTCAAATAAAGTGACAATTTTATTATTGAAAACTAGAACTGCTTATTGGTGCATTATAATAGAAGTTGGATCCTACATTATATTTAACATTTACTATAATTCTATTTTTAAGATTAAACTAAATTAGATAGTTGGTGTAGATAAAGGAATGCATCTTACAAAGAATACAATAATTGATTTTGCAAGATAAACTTTATAATACGAGTCATAACTTTTGGGCATTTATTATAAAAGCAAAGGAATAAAAAATTGAAAAAATTATGTTCTCACACCTCAATCATGCTCTCTCAAGAAGTGACACTTTTATTATTAAAAAGTAGACCTAGTTATTGGTGCATCAATAGAAGTTGGAACTTACATTATATTTAACATTTATTATAATTCTATTTTTAAAATTAAACTAAATTAGATAGTTGATGTTAATAAGGGAATGCATCTTGCCAAAGAATACAATAATTGATTGCTAGATAAACTTTATAATAGGAGTCACAACTTTTGAGCATTTATTATAAAAGCAAAGGAATAACAAGTTTCAAAAAATTATGCTCTCACACCAAATGAAGCTCCCTCAAGAGATGTAGCACCACACCTTGAAAGTGCATTTGAAGGTGTGATGAATCTTCCTTCAATAAACATATTGACAATCTGTCGATACACATTGTCAATGAAGTGAATTCCATCCCAAATCAAGAAAGTGTTGGGATCATCACATAAGACACTAACATGACTACATAAAGCCAAAGGATTATATCGATTCAATGTTGCCATTCCAAGGCTTGGTGCTCCACAACATGCATTTTCAATATCAATAAGTCCTGTAGCAAATGTCAACCGAATCCGTAAGTACTTAAAGGCCACACCTCTAAAAATTATTGTAGTAGTGTACGTTAAAATATTTACTCATTGGAGGATCTTATGACAAGATAGTCATATTATAGCCCCAGCATTTTTAATCTTAATATGAGTAAAGATAATTAATTAATTATCTACATATTCACTCAAACTTATTAATTAATTTTTTTAGGTGTGGTGCATATTCACTCAAACCTTAGATTTTATAATGTTACAAACCTTTTAAAGTCTATGGTGACAAAATTTACATTTTCTATTGCCAAAGTTAATTAATACATACCATATACCTTAGGGTGTGCCTCTCTCCCTACCTCTCCCCTCGAAGTGAAAAAGAATGAGCCCTCTTGCCTTTTTAAAGAAAATAGTGAGCCCAAAAAAAAAAAGATTATGGAGGACATCATGAGCCTAAAAAAAGAAACATTATGGAGGACATCAACCTTTAATAGAAAGTAATAGAGGCTAACATAGATAGAAAGAAAGTAAAAATAGAAAGCATGTGGACCCAACACCATTTCCACTTTTGAGCTTAAAAAAAACCTTAATAAACATAATAAAATTTTGGTGTGTTAAACCCAAGGTTTGTACACACCAACTAATTAATTAATCACAAAAAAACTTTTTGGGTACATATATTCTGAGTAAAGATAATTTTAAGCGTTTATGTGTTTTGCAAATTAATTCAATTTAGGGAGTAGTGAGCAAGAATATACCATAGTTAACAGGGTTGGTCATGATCTCGTCGAAAGCCGAGTAGAGGTCCAAGAAGACGAAGGTCGCACTGGGTAAGAGGTGCTGTAGAGACTCACTCAAGCGCCCCAGAGAGTCAGTGTAGTTGCGGGAGACCCATTCACCCACGCCAAACATCCCCTCTCGTCCAATGTTTGGCCGCGGCCCGTAAAATACTTCGTTATGGGACTGCATCCCATCAAGCCTATGCCGCTTATCATAAAATTACGCGCCCCTTGTCGTACAGAAACTTCACCCATGCATATATCCAAAATCAAGATTACGATTACGTTGGTTGAGCATCTTAAACCATAACTGCACTATGATTTTCATGTAATTGCACTAATTAGAGTAGCACCCCCGCCGCCTCTAGTTTAGCTGCATCGCACTAGCATAAGGCGGGCTTGATGCATGCATTCAGCTGAGATTAGTAAAGTGATAAAACCTTACCCGGATAGTTTCGGCAACCTTGTCCACTACAAGGGGTAGCAAGTTCATGGTTTCTGCATATTCAAACCCGGACACGACAAAATTTTCAAGATCATTTCCACCGATTTCTATGAAGTAAGTAGCCTCTGATATAGCTGATGCATTGGGGATAGTGGGCACACCTCCCTGCAAACCTTCAAGTAATCAAAAGTAATCAATTAATTAATCACGTGGCTCTAGCTGGTAACGATAATTAGCTATTAACACTTTTATGCCACATAATTTACAACCACATATATTAACGTATGTTCTGGCTTGGGATTAGCACTTGCAAATTATCCTACGGGTTTCATAAGGGAGTGAAGATTAATACCTGATTCAATAAATTGCAAGAAGGTCTGATGCCATTGTAATTGAACGTCTAGTGTGTAGTTGGTGTAGGGCGTAGCCCCAAGCTCTACAGAGAAGGTGTAATTGAGAGCTGTTGCACTGCCCACTGCGTAGTTTACCCCGTAAGAGAAATCGGTCCCGACAAAGTTCAAGAAAGGTGGCAAGAAAGGGAGGCCCAGCGACTGCACTGCAGCACCAAATCACACACGGAAAATATACTTGTCAGAGAAGATCGCCTTGGCATCGATTATTAACCTCTAATTGGATAATCTTTGACCTCTTGCTCAAGATTATTATAATGCTTTGATACTTGCCTATGCAATCGATGATTAGACGACCGTCTGAGAAGCGTTGTGCCGCAGTCTTGAAGTAGGTGATTCCATAGGGAAGGAAAGCTGGTGAGAGCAGGGCAGGGTTCCATGTTCTCACGAGGTTGCCCGTATCCGAGAGAGAGTCCCCAAATACAAACACAAAGGAGGGGCACGTATAATCAGCGCTTTGTGTTGAGGCCGCTTGACATGAAAGCACCAACATTAACACGATTTGGAACACCCAATTAAAGCCCATAATTGCGTAGTTACGCATGTTCGATGCTTGCCCTAAGGAAATCATGAGCCCCGATCCCCCTTGCCTCTCCTCAGAAAGGGATAAAAAAAAACATAGAAAATGATGCGTTTTGAAGGGCAGTTGCCGGGGCGTTGAATTGCCGACTCCCGAGTCTGCAAGCATGTTTCGACTCACCCGCTTCATTAATATCACGTTGCGGCGAGATCGTTGCCAGCCTCCAGCCAATTATGAACTGATATCACCTTTTTCGGGAGTTCTTATCTGGCCTCTGGAGTCTGCAGGGCTCGACAACAAGATTTTTAAATTTTTACCTACCCACACTGGCAGTGTCAGAAAAAAAACCGTCCTTTAGTGTTAAAAAACCGGCTGCAATTTTAAAAAAATCGACTATCGTTGAGGCTAGTCTTGAAATAACCGGTTGGATTTTTACCAGTTTTAGTTATAAAACCGGTTAGGTCCTTTCAAAGACAACCGGTCGAGGAAAAATCTCCTTATTTTCACTGGTTAGAAAAAATGTTTTTTTCTAACACTGACCCACACATAAACCGGCTTTTTGAGCCCGCGTTTGGACTCTGGAGTCTGTATAACATTGTCACAAAAAAAAACCTTTTTTTAAACCAGTGCTGACTCCAACTCCTGAGCCCGACCCAGCCTCGGACAAAAACGTTTTTTCAAAATAAGGACAAAACTAATCCGTTTTCTAGGCATTTTATCTAAAGACTAGTACAATTGAATCGATTTTTGTAATGGCTTCATATATTTTTAGTCGGTTTTTCCAAATTTCAACCGGTAAAAATACATAGCCTTGGTGCTCAGTGAAAAAACCTTTTCTCCCAATTTCAACTTGTTTTTTAGAAGACCCATCGGTTTTCAAAGAATGCAAAAGTTTCTAGCCGTTTTTTAAAGGCTACATTTTTAGTCGGTTTTCATAAGACAATACAAATTCTTAATCGATTTTCGCATCCAACTACAAAAAAAAGCCATTATAATATTGAAGATAATTTTGTTGTTAGATTCTAGGATGTACAAGATATAGAGACTAGACAAATGTGGGTTACTTGGTTGAGGCAATGTTTGCTCTAGTCCACCGCGTTAATGTTACTTACATAAGCATACTATAAATAGCTTTTCCCAAGGCATACCCAACACCTAATACAAGGAGATAGAGCATAAATAAAGCTTACTTATGTAAAAGATAAAGAAGCTCTCTCACAACAAGGAGAGCATGGTTTGTCCATGCATGTAAAAACTTAACAATGCATGTGGGCCTAAATATAGATTGAGTGCAACAATACCTACAATTGTAACCAGGTAAAAGCTATTGGAATATTGATGTTTAGTATGCTGAGGAGGAGAAAATGTGCACTAGGAAATAAGAAAGAAATTGAATGGTTGTAAGGGGTCCAATATCATTGCTAAGGAATTGGAAGAGCCAATAGGAAAAAGGTCAAGTCCAAGTGGCACCAATGGGTGCAATCTACCTTGTAAGCAAAAACTCACCCCATGAATGCTACCCTCTCATTTCCTCCATAGCCTCTTCTCTCCTTGAAGGTCACCATAGCTGTGGGACTATAGTTTTATCAGCTTGTGACCTCCATCATGGCTGCCTGATCCCTATCCAAGCTACCTATAGCCTATACTTCCTTGTCATTCATGTACACAATGAGAGCGTGGTGTATATGCATGGATAAACTTAGCACCATGATACATGCATCAATATTTACCTTATCTAATTGGTTTGGGGACTTTTTTATTCAACATTATAAAGAAAGCAATACAAAGATTGAAAATAAAGAATACATACATAATATAGAAATAATATTACTACAAGGCACTCTACAAACCACTAGAGGCAAACGAAAATTCAAAAAATAGCATAGAATACTTCAAAAGTATAAAAAAGGCAAGTTAAATCAAGAAGAAAACAAAGAGAAACACCATATTAGAAAAAAGGAGAAAAAATCCATTCACAAATTAGCCCATTTTTTGAGTTTTTTAAGGTTTTTCTTCTTTCCCAACATGAAATTAAATAAGGCTGCTCAATCTATAAAATTGTGTTTAAAAAAATGTTCAAATCAACAATGTTTTTATAGAACTTGTCTCTTAGGCTAGTAAGAGGAACATTACCAAACAAGATTTGGTTTGAAACAAGCACTTGAAAAATCAAAGGTGAGATAAGAATAATAATAAGATGTTAAGAATGTCCCTACTAGGGCCATTCTACATCTATCATGCATGCCAGATTATTGAATGACCCTAGGGCCATTCTACCACGCACACTCTTTCTTGAATGTAACATAAAGGACATGGAATGCCTCTAGGGCCATTCTATATCCAATGTAGCAAAAGGGTGTGGAATGTCCCTAGGACCACTCTACCATGCACATTGTTTTTCTTGTAAAGTGCAAGGGGTTCAAGAATGGCCATACGACCATTCTACCATGGGCCCTATGTTCTAGTGAAGCACAAGGTGTGTAGAATGGCCTGAGGGCCATTCTATAATGCTAGCAAACAAGACACGTAGAACATGATCATCACTCATCCAAAATGTTGTACTCGCTTGCTAGTGCACTTTGTTAGGATTTGTTGCTTTGCTATTGTGCTACTGGATGGAGGAGGAGTAGGTGACGAGTAGAGAGTCGGGCAATGAGTCACACAATACAAACATGGTGGGCCGACTGGGCTGGGGATGGCGATATTGTGGCAAAAATGAGGGGCCCATAGTGGAGTCCCCGGTGGTTGTGGTTGGTGGTGGTCGTGTCGAAGATTCTAAGGCGGTTGGTGCGTGGTGAGCGAGAGTGTCCAAAACAACCACATAGTGCACACTTTGTTTCTCTAGGTGACCATAGAGACGGCAACAACTACAAGTGGCCATATATTGAAGGGTCATTTTGGGACCCTAGGTGGTTTAGGGTTGTGTGCCAGGCGGAATGGTAGCAAAGGTGGCAATTGTGAACAAACGGACCAGTTGAGGAGCTGTCGAAGAGTAGGTAGCTTGAAGATGGCATTTGGATGGCGCATTTGGCGGCCCAAATGATGCTAAAACATGAAAATATACTAATACAGCCACAAACTTAAGTTTGAAGCTCATAAACAAATACACTATACAGGCTCAAACTCAAGTTTGAGCCTCGTGAAACTTGTCCACTTTCGGCCACTGAGGCCCAAACTTGAATTTAAGCTCTACACACACAAATACACTAAAAAAGGCTCAAACGTGTCCATTCTCTCAACCATTTCTTCATAGGCTCAAACTTTTTAGGAGAGGCCCAAACTCAAGTTTAAGCCTCATAACACTTGTCTATTCTCTCAACCATTGAGGCTTAAAAAAGTGTTTTAGCCCTACGCATATATATAGCTAATATAGGGTCAAACTCAAGTTTGAGTCTTATAAAACTTGAGAGAGAGAGCCTCAAGATATAACACTAATACATGATCAAGCTTAGTCTCAGGACACTCATTAGGGAAAATATGAACTACAAAAGAGCCCTTTAGGATTAATTTTAATGACATTTTAATCAAGTTTGGAACAATGGGAGGGGAGGAGTGCACATTTTAATGACATTTTAATCAAGTTTGGAACAATGGGAGGGGGGGAGTGCACATTCTATCCACTAGATTTAGGACCTAAAGTAGGGGTATTTATTGATATACTTTAGGCTTGTCCCTCTAGTAACCCCAATCGCATCACCTTTTTTATCTAGTAGCCCCACTGAGTGTCACTTCACCTCCCTTGGGCCCCACCAGATCTGCTCGGCCAAAAAGTAACCCTAAAAATTAAATTTTTTTTGTTTCCCTCCAAAAATGTGATTTTATCTCCAAAAAAGTGGTTCCATATTATTCTATAGTGAAAAAAGGATTCTCCAAGCTTCCTAGCCCCTTTATGTGCTCTTAAACTAATTATACCTATAAACCATTGGTCCTAGACCTCTCTAATCCCTCTCTAATCTTTCTTGCAATCTTCTAATCTCTTTCTAATCTTTGTTGTAAGCTTGTAATCTCTCTCCAATCCTCTTGTGTGTCATTAATCTCTTCTTAAGCTTGCAACAACAAGTTTCTAACTCGCTTGCAAGCTTCCATATCTCTACTAATCTTGTTATAACCTCTCTAATCTCTCTCTAATCTTGCATACAGTCTTCTAATCTCTTTCTAATCTTTGTTGTAAGCTTGTAGTCTCTCTCCAATCCTTTTGTGTGTTTTTAATCTCTCCTTAATCTTGTAGCAAGTTTCTAACCCTCTTGCAAGCTTCCATACCTCTACTAATCTTACTATAACCTCTTTAATCCCTCTGTAATCACTTGTAAATCTTGTTGCAAGGTTTAATGGCTCTCTAAGCTCTTAGCTAATCCTCTAGCAGCCTTCTAACCTCCCTATTCCTCCTCTAATCCCACTTAAGTCACTTTATAATCTTGTAAGCAAGTTCTCAGCCATGGAAACATCGAATAGGACACCTAGTGATTCCATCTCTGAGTATGTTCTTAACAACTCTAGGAATGAGCAAGGTATGTGGGTTAGGGAGAGATTCAGGGTGAATTATTGGGTTAACTTACAGCCAAGCTCAAGAGGGCCACACAGAGTCAAAGTTTATGGTGTTTTGGAACATCATTGAAGGGAAGATTTCTAGCTTTCAAGAAAACTCAAAATGAAGGCATGGTGGCAGTTGTTGAACATGTCTACATGGCTTCAGACATTCATCTTCCTCCTCAAATGGAAAAAACCAAGTTTCCTTGACTTCCTTGTCATGGATGAATCCGCCAAGGCACAGTTGTGGCATTTCAACCTCCTCTTCCTCCTCTCCTTCTAAAAGAAAGAAAACAAAGCAGGCCAACCACGATAGGAAGTGATGGTCAATGGCACCTCTGTTGATCTTGCATACTTGCTTCTTGTCAAGCTCTAGGAAGTGTCCAGATTTCATAGCCATTGCTTCAAATCTTCTGAGCTGCTTTTGGAAGGGCCTTTCATTGTGGTTAATGTACACTAGGAGGTTCGAGAGCACCCACAATATGTCATCAATTGGCCAAAGAGATAGAGTGCAGCTTGATGTGGGTGTCCATGTAAGATAACGTGTCCACAAATAAATCTTCATGGAGGCAGTGTGGAGATCCAATCGATCTCACGAGTGAACATTGCATACAAGTGTGTGGCCTCTGGAAACTCGCTCTCATGGAAAAAGTCCATGAAACGTTCTTACGTAGTTATGTGCTCTGACGCTCGAGAGTGGAGGTGGCTTGTGCTGTTGAGAATGAGTGAAAAATGATACATAAGGCCTTCAAAATACTATTTATACAAGATAGTGGCCATTTCACATTGGACCAAAAAAAAAAGTTAATTTTTTAAAAGACGAAACCACCTCTTCAAGAAACTAGACAACATATTTTAAACACCGAAGCATCTCAGAAAATATTTTTTTATACAAAACTCCGGTGGAGGGATATTACAAAATTGTTCTAGTGGATACTCATAGCTTAGATTCTTTGAACAAAGGTGACATCACCTGGCCCCCAATCCGAGAACACCTTGGTGTTTTCTTCCATCCTCCTTCCAACCTATCCAAACACCCAACACAATAAGTTACTCCAAAAAGGGGGTGAGAAAGTACAGAGGTTTAAATGTTAAACAATCCTTACCTTCCTACCCTGCACATTGAAGCAAGCATTATTGATTCCCTCAAATCCCAAAATGTGTAGGTGATCACGGACATTCAAAAGGCTCCAATCCTTACCTGCTTGGACAATCTCTACGCCCACATTAGATAGGCCTATAAGAGATATACAAGCTCTACAACCTCCTCTTGAGCTTGTAAGGGTATCCATGCACCCTTCTTCCTCATCCACTGCTCGTAACAAAAACGAGTACACAAAGTGGTATGAGCTCGCAAGAATTGAAAGGAGACACTGGAATGCACTACATTGCACCTGAAATTCTCTCCTTTGTGCTCCCCCTCCATAATGACCCACCCTTGGCCAAGCAAATTGACAATCTCTTCATAGCCTATCACCTTGCACATGTACATTGTTGGCATTCGTGTGCAAGTAATGGCCCGAAACATGTGGGCAAACACATGCACAGGGCATGCCCAACTAAGACCAACCAATCTTGAGGACTTTGTGTACTTCAAAGAAGAATATATATCATTGTCCATCTTTGCTTTAAGAGCAAAAATAGTCCAAAACATCAGGCATTGGCCATTCAGCACCTAGAGAGGGAAGGAGAGGGGACCTTTTCAAGCTTACCAAACCCGTTTACGTGTGTCGAGACTATATATTTATGGGTGTAGAAGAAAATCTTTCAACGGGGCACTGTCAGAGAATACACCATCCCCAATGTGCACGTGTACGGCATAGAATGTTCCTGTTAGGCTCCTTATGGGCTGCTCCTCAATGATATTGGAAGGAAAAATATCTAGAAATAAGGAAAGTGTCAAATAAAGTTAAAAAGAACAATTCAAATACCATTTATACTAACATACCAAAGTGAAAGCATACAGTTGCAAGGGAAACGAGGACGATGACGATGTCGGCTTAAAGAAATTCTCGATGCCAAACTTACACATGTTGCACTAGGGCCACCAATCCATCATGCCTTGTTTCCTTGAACTCTAGTAGACGCCCCTTCCAATGGTGCTCAACCACATCTCGACGCCGAACTAGATGTGGTCCAGTGGCACTGGGCTACAAATACACCCAATCTCCCTTTTGAAATTGTTTTTCAACCCAAGCACCGTGTTCATCCCTGGTATTATGCATGAGCAAAGCCCCAATCTCATCCCTTGGCCTTCTCCTCGACAAAGATGCACTACCCTCCATAGTGTGTTCTGCTAGAAGGGTTTTAGGGGGGGGAGAGAAAGAAAGAAGATTGCACAATATAGATTAGAGGTTGTTGTGGAGAGGGAGGTAGATGTGGGTGTGAGGAGATTCGAATATGTGCACGCGTGCATGATAAAGATAGAGAACGTTGTAAATCTGAGCACAATAGTGAGAAGGAAGAGAGAGAGAGAGAGAGAGAGAGAGAGAGGATGCATAGTAGAGAGATAGGTTGAAGATCTACTGACAATATAGAGAGAGAGAGAGAGAGAGAGAGAGAGAGAGAGAGAGAGAGAGAGAGAGAGAGAGAGAGAGAGAGAGAGAAGGTTGCACAATAGAGAGAGAATGAGTTATGGAGATTTGAGGTTTGGGGTGAAGAGGATGATTTTGGAGAGAAGAATAATGTGAAGGGAGAGAAATCTGAGGTGAAAAAATAAGTTTTTTGATATAATATGGTTTGGGTTGGGTTTTGACAGGGAAAAATGCACTTTTGAAATTTTTTTTTGAAAAATGCACTCCACCTCCCTAATTTATGAAGGCCACTCCCTACTTTTTGAACCCCACAAATGTAGTAATGAGGGAGACAAGCCTAGTTGCCCCCTACTTTTGGAGGAGACCAAATGTGCACATTGGACTCTCTTCCTATTGGTCCATTGCTAATGAAGGTCATTAGCAATGGACCAAATGTGCACATTGGACTCTCTTCCTATTGGTCCATTGCTAATGAAGGTCATTAGCAAAAGGCCCAAAAGATGTCCAAAGGTTTTCTCATGGCATCAACCTGCGAAGAGAATCAAAAAAGGATTCGAAGAAGGCCAAAAAGGCGTACCAAGAAAATCTTGATCTATTCAACCAACAAAGAGAAGCAGTTCGAGTACGCATGCATAAAAGAGGGACTTCTCATCTTGGATCGGGTGGAAGGCCATCTTTCCTTGCTCAGTTTGTAAGTATTTGAACTCTTAACATTTTGTATTCAAAACTTTGGTTTCCAAAGAAATAAATCTTACATAAATTTTTCTATTTTAATGTGTGTGTATGGTGGGCCGTTCTCCTTCTTGTGAGGAGTACAACTTTGCTTATCGCAATTGGATCTCGGCCACATTTGAATGGTTACGACAATAGGGTGTCACTTTGAACTATGAAGCTATGCCCAATGTAAGTTCATATTATTTTAGTTTTATAAGCTTTTATAAATTTATCTAGTTTTTGCTTTAACATTACTTAGTCTTGTGTGATATAGCAAGATGACGAAGAGGCGATAGACAAGGAGGAGGAGGAGGAGGAGGAGAAGGACGATGAATAGAGACCAGCCTATTGTGTTTTATGTTGCATAACTCCATACTCAATGTAGCTCGCTTGTTATGGCATTTTGGATGTAACTCACCTTTTATGGCATTTAGGATTTAATACAACTTTTTATTGGTGATAATGTGGCATGTTGACGTGCCACATCTCAACATGCCACATCATCACTAATTTGGGATTTTCTTGAATATCATCACCAATTTAAAAACTTCCTGAATATGCAAAATTGTCAATCATGCTATATATCATTGGAAAGAGCTCAAAGAGTAGATTCCCAATCTACAATCTTTGATAAATTTTGATTTTATTTACAAAAATTTAACTAATCAGCCCATGTTTTAAGAAAAACCTAACATGGCATTTCTTAAAGGACTCCGAATATTGCCTAATGTTATGTGCGTGTTGTGTGTAGGGAGGAAAATGTTCACATGTTTCTCTTTCTTTCTTTACCCTATTAAGCATTGTACTCTAAACAAAATATTTAGAACATAAAACATAAACTAGATGCTAGGTAATAATGTCTTATATTTAACCTTACAAACCAGTCCATGTTACATTAAGCAATTCTATCCTAATGCCTAATAATGTTTTCATTCCATAATATCACATTTTGACTGATTTGTAGTGTCATCTTTGAGACATCGTGTTGATGTATCTCGTGCATACCATTAATACACTTGTGCCATAGTAATTAGATTTATATCTTTTATGATTCATAAATTCTTCCAAAGTAGTTAGAAATTAGATTTAGTTCTTTTATGACTTCTTAAGCTCTAGATTGCTTCTAGAATGAATTTAGAGATGTTTCCACCATTGGCTTATTTGGAACAAATTTGAATATAAAAGGCATCGATCATAGAGTTTTATCGTTAATAATATCCTTAGGCACCGCCTTAAGTTCTTATGGCCATTACCACAAAGTAATGTTGATCACAAAGGGTTGGCAAAACTTATTTTTATACATTAAAGAAAAATCACTCTTCTAGATTTATTATTAGAGATGATAAATAGATAAACTATACTAGTGTATGATTATAAATTTTTTTCTCTCCCTTTAATAAAGTATTATACACAACATGTTTACTTCTCATATTTTTAAGTTAACTTTCTATGCAAAGAAAAAACAACGTCTATTTTTAGCCCAACGGATACTCTACAAGGTCCATGAAAAACCTTGGACTATTTTAGAAGGACAAGGTAAAAGATTGTAAAACCATTATTTTGAGTGGTTTGTAAATAATAAATCTTAAAAAATGCACTACATGTTAGCATATAAGATAGAAGTTATTTCTTTTGAGTGGTTTGTAAATAAAAGTTCATCGAAAATGCACTACATGCTAGCATATAAGATATAAATTTCAAAAGATTTGCCCAATGTTTCTATACTTTTAATATATACATTGAAAATTTATATTTTCCAAAGTGGTCTATATTTTCATCATGATAATACGGACTTAAGTTTTACCATGGTAGTAGGATCTAATATTTTACCATGTTTCTAGGCCTTTAAAAAGAAATGGAATGATTATCCATGCATGCTATCATTTTCATACATTTGAAAAAGTACGATTCTAAAAATATTTTATGCATGGCATAAATCCCATATGTTTTTTTAGAACTTTTAGTGCTTGTGTCTCAAGCATACTTGGTTCAGGTAATCTTCTTCAAGTGAGAATACAAGACAATAGTATCAAAGTTGGGTCACCTCTCCCAATTATCATTTTTTAAATCAAGTTTTATAGAAATGAAAATGCAACCATAGTTATTTATGCATGTTTCCTTTCCAAAAACAACAAATCTAAAAATCTCATGCAAAAACTTTTTATGAATTTATATGTCTTTGTGAGATCATATCGATGAGAATAGTCTATACCAATCCTCTATATGGTACATCTTGAGTTTTCTTAAAAGTATTCTCTCAATTGAAACTCTTTTTGGACACTTGAGCATTTGAAAATTTGCATTCCAAAATGAGAGTTTGAGTTTTTTGTGCATGTAAAATGGAGTATCATAAAAGTTAGATTTAAAATCTACATATATATTTGAAAAAGTGTATTTGAAAATGAGTGTAAGATTCCTCCCCCAACCCCTTTTTGATGTCTAGTATCTTCCCCTGTAATCAACCCTCTTCAGAAATATAAAGACCCTGTTGCTAACTATTTTAGCCTAGAGAGAGGAAAATTATTCTAGAGAGAGAATATTCAGATTTTGAATATTTTTGGATAGAAAAATATCTCTTATAATTTAGATGAGTTCCCCTGAAACAGAAATTCAAAAAGAATTTTCCAATATGCAATTGGAATTAATAGGAAATAGGTATAAAGAACCTTAGTCTAAGGGTCTAGATTTTCAGAAATCTTTAGACTATGGTCCAATTAAGGTTCCTATGGGCCAATAGCATCAATCCATGTGTAGGGAAGAGATAAATCCAAATTTGTAAAAAGAAGATACCCAAAAATGAGTAAATGCTCACATAAGGTGAAGAGTTGAAAATGTACAAGGTTTATTAGTAAAAAACTATGAGCAATATTAAAATGATGCCATTATGACACATATGTAAGGAAGGGGAATTCTTTAAAGGAGGTGCATATTTCACATAAGATGAAGAGTTGAAAATGTACAAGGTTTATTAGTAAAAAACTATGAGCAATATTAAAATGATTCCATTATGACACATATGTAAGGAAGGGGAATTCTTTAAAGGAGGTGCATATTTCACATAAGATGAAGAGTTGAAAATGTACAAGGTTTATTAGTAAAAAAAACTATGAGCAATATTAAAATGATTCCATTATGACACATATGTAAGGAAGGGAAATTCTTTCATTATGACACATATGTAAGGAAGGGGAATTCTTTAAAGGAGGTGCATATTTCACATAAGATGAAGAGTTGAAAATGTACAAGGTTTATTAGTAAAAAAACTATGAGCAATATTAAAATGATTCCATTATGACACATATGTAAGGAAGGGGAGTTCTTTAAAGGAGGTGCATATTTCACATGCTTGAATGAGTTTTAAACTCATAAAAATTGAGATATTTCATCTCTCCTCTCTCCTCATTCAAGTCTAGTTCCAAAAAGTTAGCTTAACTGACCTAAAAATGGTCAAATATTGACCAAACTGATTTAGAAAATTCTAGAATCAGTTTGTTTAGTTAGGAGCTCAATTTTTCCTATAAATAGAAGCCTCCCCCTTGTTGAAAAATAGATAGTGTTTATGCATCGTTACTCTACTCCACCTAAGCCAAGAACTGTGAATTCATTTAATAATTCACTAGTTTTTGGAGCTTCCCTCTTTCTTCAATCCCCATTAGTGGCTCCATCAACATACTTAACCAATTGATTGGTTGGGGGCCTCTACCGTGAACAAAGAATCAAGCAAGTTGTAAGGTAATTAGTGAATATTGATCTTTCTATAATTTCTCAATGTTTCTCTCTTCTCAACCCCTCTCAAGCTTGAGAAGTTTAATTGGTATGGTTTTTTTAAATGCTATTGAAGTTTGAATAGTAGTGAAGAGTTACATAATTTAATAAATGCTATTGAAGTCAATTTTCATTTATGTTTAAATTCTAATGATTTTTATGTAAATTCTCTCTCTCACTCAAGAAATGGTCATACTCTCATGACTCGTTCTCAATCCAAATCAAGCTTTTCATAAAGCTTTTCCTTAACCCAAGATTAAGCTATGCTTGAGGTCAAATTAATGGCTTTTTTCTATGCTTTTAGTTTATGTATATTGATGATTCAATCCATTATGGATTAATAATCCAATTAGAGATCATTTTAATTATTTTCTTAATGATAAGCATTATCCCTTAGAAAAATTGAGATTTATCAGTCATAGCAGCGGAGCTATGGCAAAATTTTTATAAAAATTATGCATAAAATAATTTCATTCAAAGCATAAAAAGAGGACTTCCTACCATATTCTAGGAATTATCATCCTAGATTAATTGAAAGAATTTCATTACAATCATGGAGAAATTGAATTTTAATATCATGCATAAAGGATAAGTTTTTATATCAAAAGTGTTATTTTTACCATTTTTATTTCATGCATAGAAGTATGCATAGTGGATAAATTTTTATATCAAAAGTGTTATTTTTATCATTTTTAATTTTCATGCATAGAAGTATGCATAAAGGAAAAATTTTTATATCAAAAGTGTTACTTTTATCATTTTTAATTTTCATGCATAAAAGTATGCATAAAAGAAAATTTTTATATCAAAAGTGTTACTTTTATCATTTTTAATTTTCATGCATAGAAGTATGCATAAAGGAAAAATTTTTATATCAAAAGTGTTACTTTTATCATTTTTAATTTTCATTCATAAAAGTATGCATAAAAGAAAATTTTTATATCAAAAGTGTTACTTTTATCATTTTTAATTTTCATGCATAGAAGTATGCATAAAGGAAAAATTTTTATATCAAAAGTGTTACTTTTATCATTTTTAATTTTCATGCATAGAAGTATGCATAAAGGAAAAAATTTTATATCAAAAGTGTTACTTTTATCATATTGGATTTCATGCATATAGGTATGCATAAAAGATATTCTTTTTATACTAAAAGTGTGATTTTCCTCATAAATGGATTTTATGCTTAACTTAGATGCATAAGAGAAATTCTTTTATTCTAAAAGTGTAATTCCCTACCAAATTGAAATTATGCATAAGAAGATGCATAAAAGATTGATTTTAATTTCGAAAGTGTTAGTCTCCTTAAATGGAATTTATGTATAAATAAATGTGTAGAGAAATCTTATATCAAATATAAGAATTCTCTTTAAAAAAAAAAGATATGAAATGTGATAAGATGTGATAAGAGGTGTATGAGATGTGATAAGAATTGATAAGATGCATATGGAAAGTGATAGGATGTGATAAGAGGTGTATGAGATGTGATAAGAATTGATAAGATGCGTATGGAAAGTGATAGGATGTGATAAGAGGTGTATGAGATGTAAAAAGATGTGATAAGATGTGTATGAGATGTGATAAGATTTGATAAGATGCGTATGGAAAGTGATAGGATGTGATAAGAGGTGTATGAGATGTAAAAAGATGTGATAAGATGTGTATGAGATGTGATAGAATGTGTTAAGATGAGTTAGGATGTGTTAAGATGTATATAGGATGTGTTAGGACGAGAATGGATGTAATATGGTTGTATGAATGTGATGTGGATGTATACATGTAGATGTATATGTATGAATGTGAATGTTGATGTGGATGTGGATGTATGGATGTAGATACGGATGTGTATGTATGTATGTGGATGTGTATGTATGAATGAGGATGTAAAAATGGACGTATGTATATAGATGTGGATGTATGGATGTATGTATGTAGATGTGGATGTATGGATGCTATTGTGAATGAAGAGGTGAATGTGAATGTATGGATGTAGATACAGATGTGGATGTATGTACGTAGATGTGGATGTATGGATGTGATTGTGAATGAAGAGGTGGATGTGAATGTATGGATGTAGATACGGATGTGGATGTATGTATGTGAATGTGGATGTATGAATGAGGATGTGAAAATGGATGTATGCATGTGAATGTGGATGTATGAATATGAATGTGGATGTGTGGATGTGGAAATGGAGGTATGGATGTATGAATGTAGATGTGGATGTATGCATGTAGATGCGTATGTATGAATGTGAAATTGGATGTATGATGTGGACGTACGAACATGGATATGTATGTAGAATAATGAATATGAAGATGTCTGTGAGATAATGTAGTCTATATGAGTGAATGGATGAGAACGAGTACACACTGAATGGAATGTGGAATAAGTAATGTGGTCCGAGAGTGGATAATATGGAAAGACAAGAGTTCGTTATAGAAACTGTATTTGTGACTGTTTGTAAATGACTGTTTTATGTCAAGAATGCTGGAGAAGCATTTTGACCGTCTGGAGGATTAAGGTCATGAAGACTGAACTGATAAAGTTGCAACTG
The DNA here is from genome assembly GCF_041138505.1 of Cibotium barometz. Lineage (NCBI taxonomy): Eukaryota > Viridiplantae > Streptophyta > Polypodiopsida > Cyatheales > Cibotiaceae > Cibotium > Cibotium barometz. The sequence goes on from NC_141091.1 coordinate 46,197,369, forward strand.
TTGACGGAGAGTCAATGGAGGACGTCTCGCGTAGCAAGGTCGATCGAGGTCTTGACCAGCCTCGGCTCGATTTAAATGGTGAGCTTCCGGTACGGTGGATGAGGGACCAAGGAAGCGGCCTATGAGTGAAGCGCTAGGTCACCTGCGAAGGATCCTAGAGGGTGCTCACCATACCGTGCTCGGGCTCTGGGTCGCCGAAGATACCCACACGTGCGTCGTGGAAGATATTGGAATAAGGAGTAAGAGTTGTTTTCTGAAACCGGGCATGGATCTGGTTGATTGACCTTGCTGGTCCTCAACAGATGAGTCCATGGCTCTTTTATATGGATCTGTGGGTTGATCTTGCTGATCTTCCACGGAGACTCCATTATATTATATGAATATATTGCCGGTTACTATGAGCTAGGAACCATGTAAAAGGCCCCTGAGAGAACAGGTGGTCAGCGTTTTGGTTGCCAATGATGCCAAGAAATACCGATGAAAGAATGACTGGAAATAAGGATTCAACCAGAGACTTTGAGGATTGTCATCAGTGACATAATGGTTTTATTAAAGGATTGTTTTAAAGCTAGTTGATGCTAAGAAAAAGGCAATTTCATATTGGGTGTGTAAGTGGTATGACTAGTTTTATGTTTGCATGAACTTCCGGCTAGGGGGCCTTGGAACTCTTTTCCTTGGTACCCGGGACAAAACCTAACCAAATTCCAAATTGGATCCCATCACTACAGTGGTTGGGCGGTTGGCTAACCCATGGGATCGGATGGGGTTAGGCTGGACTGATGGATCCGTAAATCGAGATTTAATTTCTATTATTACGATAGATGAAGTAAATCCCGGATAGAAATTGTTCTATGGATAGGAATCAACGGCTGTGCCTCTTGATGGGGAAAAAAGCGTTGATCCCAATGATCCAAGTGCAAGTTCTTCCTTGATTGACCAAGTACCGTTAAAGGTGCAGTCAGATCAGTTTGATCAGTAATGATCTTGACTACGTTAGAGTAAAGAGTTATCCTGGTGGAATCGCCCGTGCTTTCCGGGTAAAGGAAGTTTTTCCGGTTTCGGTTTTGGACAAACCGACGGATTAGTCTCTTGTCCGGATATCCGTGGGCGAGGCCCCGAGTGTGGGACCCCTGTCCCGCGCGAGAAGTGCTACTTCCGCCGCTAGTACCCCGAATCCGTTGCTCGGTGGGAACAGGGATCTCACAGTTGGTATCAGAGCAGGTTTTGAAAGCTAATAAAGATAATTAAATTCTTATCTGAAATTGGTAATAAGAATTCAGAAACAGCATTTTCATAATGTATTTTCATTCCGTAAGCTTCTTTAATGAAAAAATTTTAATCAAAGAAATTGTTTTTATAGATGGAAGTTTCCCATTTATCTGGTATTCCCGACCTCACCCAGTCTCAAGATATGATTGCATTTGCCTTCGAGCATCTCATCTCTTCCGCTTCAACACGAACAAGCCGAGCAAGACTCGCACGCCATTTCGAGGAATTATATTTTCCTAACCCAGTGGAGAGACAACAGCATAAGTGGGTTGCAGGGCTATATATCCACGCCTCTTATAACCGGCGTGCAATGCTGAGGCAAAACCTCTCATTGGCCATGATTTTGATAAAGCTGAAAATGACGCGTGGTGTCATTCTATATCTTTCAACGCCTCAAAATTTCAGACGTGCTTGCCGAGTTTATAGACTCCTTAGTCGATTTATCCCTAAGGAGAAAATAATAGCTCCCTTCGCACTTAGAGAACTTATGTAACAGGGCATGACTATGGCCCAGTACGGTCCTCTTATATGTCTTTCGAGGAGATTTTGAACTCAGAGCCGAGTTGCTCTATGTATATATTGCAACTTTAATATAAATAAAGAAACGTTTTTCGGTTAAAAAATTCTTGTTGAATAAATGATTGTTTATGGCGAACGATCTACTGCTGATAAAGAAAAAAAAATCTGTTATCGGACATATGCCATAGATCTCCATTAAGATCTTGTCTTGTATAAGAAATTGTTTTCCGAACTCTTAAGTCTTAGGATCTCGTGAATAATATCAAAATAAAAATTTAATAATATATAAATTTTGGCAAAATCATGAGACGAGGAAACCGTGGTCGTCAGCCAGACCCTGTCTCTGAAGATGACGAGCTTGACCTTAATGTTCGCAAGGCTCTTCATAGGTCTCAGCCAGTACCCTTCAAAGAAAAAGGGGAGAACTTGGGTGAGGCTGTGGAGAAATGGGTGGAAGCCTTGGAAGAGTATTTTGATGTCACAGGATACAATCATCAGAGCAATTGGCTAATAAAGATCAACTGAGAAGCCAAATATGTCAAAAATTTATCAAGAAACACAAAAAGGTTGTAATTGTGTGATATAATTCATACAATTTGATATTCAAACTGAAAAATTTGTAATTTAGTAATTGGGTTTTTAGATGCCGCAATTGTATGGAACCCTGACTTGCTTGAGGCCTAGACATGATGGTATCTATCTTATAGTTCCAAGTATCATGACTACCCGTATATACCGAGAGTATAACTGCAGCTCTTTACTGACAGTATATACGAGTAAATCTAAGACTTGAAATTATAAGCGTTAATGCTATCCAGATGATGATTTCGAATGTGGTTGATATGATTTTTAATTCTGTTTGAGAATTGATGAATTGAATTGGATTCTGATTGAAAAATGACAATTTTCGAAATTTAGTTGAAATGTAATAAGCTGAGCGAAACCACAATGAGGATGAATGGGACGAGTCCCAGTGATGATATTCATAACTGGAATGATGATAATGATTTCAGCAAATCACTATGAGATTAGTGGATTGTGCTGTCAGATTGCTACTATTAACACTTGAGACGGTAGATTAAGTTAATGGATGACAAATTGAGAACTTGCTTAACTAAAATTCCTGTGGAGGAATGTTCAGAAGGAAAATTTTCAGACTAATGGACCATTATCGTGTTAAAGATATGAATGATATGATCTGAATGAATTGTTATTTAATGATGAGTTCTATATAAGGGATAATTATCCCCGTATTCTGTTGGGTTGACTAGAATATAAGGAACCCCAGAATAAATTGGATCTTAAGAAAAAGAGTTGTCCTCTACCTTGCGAGATGAGGACATCTCGCACTTTTCAAGTGGGGTAGAATGTAAGATTCTCCCCCAGCCTTCGAGGTATACAGGAGTAAGAATCTCCCTTTCTGATCTTATAATTATTCTCTCTCTAAAATAAAAGAAAGATTCTGTTTAAAAAAGGAAGAACCTTTTCCCTGAATACTTCTCAAGAGTCCCACCTGTTTTAAGATTCAGAACAATGAGTTCAGAAGTGAGAATCGATGTTTTGGATATCAAGGTTTTGGTATTCATTCGAGTACGGCCCAAAAGAAGTTCTTTATCTCTTGGGAAGTATAAGAAGTTATCTCCCAGATATTGTGGACCAAAGAAAGTAGGTGATTTAGCTTACGAACTTCTTTTATCTCCTCATCTCAAAGTTCTAAATGCCTTCTATAGAAAAATATGCCAAACCCAAATCATGGAAAGACGGTAAAACTTCAGTGGCAAGTTACCGTTGGCTTCTAAGTTACGCTAGCTCCTTCCTTTATATAAGTCGTAACTTTTACTTGTCGTTCACAGTAATCTTACTCCCATCGATCTCCTTTCTTTCTTAATCTCCTTCATGGCTTGGCAACAAGAATTAGTTTTATCCATAATGATTCCTCACCTTCAAGATGCAAGTGAGTCTGTGAAGAAGGATTTTATAGAACAGTATGAGCGCTCACTTTTTCCTCACTTAGGAACTTCTGTAGCGCAGACCAAATGGCGGACCTATCAAGACATAACTAGGGTAACACCCTGGGGTCAGCAGCACTTTCGTAACAATGTCCGCTTGGCCATGGTTATCGAAGCCTTGGGTTTGGGTCCTCGATACTACTGCGTCATGAGATCAAGACATCTTGGGTTTTCTGAGCGGGTCTTCTTACTGGCGTGTTTTCTTCCTCATGAGAAGATATGCCTTTACCCCGTTTTTGGCTTGCCTCTCAGAGGTCCTTTTGTTAGAACACCTCATACCACTGAGATAGGCGCAGCAATAACCCACAGAATCATTCCCATAGATGAGTTACCTTATACTTGTGCAGCTTGTGAGGACTGCTTTTGTGACCATATGATGGACGGGCTTATGGAAGTGTAAAGAGTTCCTCTATCTTTACTGTATAAGTTCCGAGAATGAATAAAGTTTAAATCTTATTCGTATTTTGAATCTTGCTCTCTTTAAGACTTATCTTGGTGGTTAATCTTGATTAAAATTTTTCTCTAAGTCTCATATTCGTGAATCTTGCGAAATTATCACAAGTTGCGAGATGAGGACATCTCGCATTTTTTAAGTGGGGTAGAATGTAAGATTCCTCCCCCAACCCCTTTTTGATGTCTAGTATCTTCCCCTATAATCAACCCTCTTCAGAAATATAAAGACCCTGTTGCTAACTATTTTAGCCTAGAGAGAGAAAAATTATTCTAGAGAGAGAATATTCAGATTTTGAATATTTTTGGATAGAAAAATATCTCTTATAATTCAGATGAGTTCCCCTGAAACAGAAATTCAAAAAGAATTTTCCAATGTGCAATTGGAATTAATAGAAAATAGGTATAAAGAACCTTAGTCTAAGGGTCTAGATTTTCAGAAATCTTTAGACTATGGTCCAATTAAGGTTCCTATGGGCCAATAGCATCAATCCATGTGTAGGGAAGAGATAAATCCAAATTTGTAAAAAGAAGATACCCAAAAATGAGTAAATGCTCACATAAGGTGAAGAGTTGAAAATGTACAAGGTTTATTAGTAAAAAACTATGAGCAATATTAAAATGATGCCATTATAACACATATGTAAGGAAGGGGAATTCTTTAAAGGAGGTGCATATTTCACATAAGATGAAGAGTTGAAAATGTACAAGGTTTATTAGTAAAAAACTATGAGCAATATTAAAATGATTCCATTATGACACATATGTAAGGAAGGGGAATTCTTTAAAGGAGGTGCATATTTCACATAAGATGAAGAGTTGAAAATGTACAAGGTTTATTAGTAAAAAAAACTATGAGCAATATTAAAATGATTCCATTATGACACATATGTAAGGAAGGGGAATTCTTTAAAGGAGGTGCATATTTCACATAAGATGAAGAGTTGAAAATGTACAAGGTTTATTAGTAAAAAACTATGAGCAATATTAAAATGATTCCATTATGACACATATGTAAGGAAGGGGAATTCTTTAAAGGAGGTGCATATTTCACATAAGATGAAGAGTTGAAAATGTACAAGGTTTATTAGTAAAAAAACTATGAGCAATATTAAAATGATTCCATTATGACACATATGTAAGGAAGGGGAGTTCTTTAAAGGAGGTGCATATTTCACATGCTTGAATGAGTTTTAAACTCATAAAAATTGAGATATTTCATCTCTCCTCTCTCCTCATTCAAGTCTAGTTCCAAAAAGTTAGCTTAACTGACCTAAAAATGGTCAAATATTGACCAAACTGATTTAGAAAATTCTAGAATCAGTTTGTTTAGTTAGGAGCTCAATTTTTCCTATAAATAGAAGCCTCCCCCTTGTTGAAAAATAGATAGTGTTTATGCATCGTTACTCTACTCCACCTAAGCCAAGAACTGTGAATTCATTTAATAATTCACTAGTTTTTGGAGCTTCCCTCTTTCTTCAATCCCCATTAGTGGCTCCATCAACATACTTAACCAATTGATTGGTTGGGGGCCTCTACCGTGAACAAAGAATCAAGCAAGTTGTAAGGTAATTAGTGAATATTGATCTTTCTATAATTTCTCAATGTTTCTCTCTTCTCAACCCCTCTCAAGCTTGAGAAGTTTAATTGGTATGGTTTTTTTAAATGCTATTGAAGTTTGAATAGTAGTGAAGAGTTACATAATTTAATAAATGCTATTGAAGTCAATTTTCATTTATGTTTAAATTCTAATGATTTTTATGTAAATTCTCTCTCTCACTCAAGAAATGGTCATACTCTCATGACTCGTTCTCAATCCAAATCAAGCTTTTCATAAAGCTTTTCCTTAACCCAAGATTAAGCTATGCTTGAGGTCAAATTAATGGCTTTTTTCTATGCTTTTAGTTTATGTATATTGATGATTCAATCCATTATGGATTAATAATCCAATTAGAGATCATTTTAATTATTTCCTTAATGATAAGCATTATCCCTTAGAAAAATTGAGATTTATCAGTCATAGCAGCGGAGCTATGGCAAAATTTTTATAAAAATTATGCATAAAATAATTTCATTCAAAGCATAAAAAGAGGACTTCCTACCATATTCTAGGAATTATCATCCTAGATTAATTGAAAGAATTTCATTACAATCATGGAGAAATTGAATTTTAATATCATGCATAAAGGATAAGTTTTTATATCAAAAGTGTTATTTTTACCATTTTTATTTCATGCATAGAAGTATGCATAGTGGATAAATTTTTATATCAAAAGTGTTATTTTTATCATTTTTAATTTTCATGCATAGAAGTATGCATAAAGGAAAAATTTTTATATCAAAAGTGTTACTTTTATCATTTTTAATTTTCATGCATAAAAGTATGCATAAAAGAAAATTTTTATATCAAAAGTGTTACTTTTATCATTTTTAATTTTCATGCATAGAAGTATGCATAAAGGAAAAATTTTTATATCAAAAGTGTTACTTTTATCATTTTTAATTTTCATTCATAAAAGTATGCATAAAAGAAAATTTTTATATCAAAAGTGTTACTTTTATCATTTTTAATTTTCATGCATAGAAGTATGCATAAAGGAAAAATTTTTATATCAAAAGTGTTACTTTTATCATTTTTAATTTTCATGCATAGAAGTATGCATAAAGGAAAAAATTTTATATCAAAAGTGTTACTTTTATCATATTGGATTTCATGCATATAGGTATGCATAAAAGATATTCTTTTTATACTAAAAGTGTGATTTTCCTCATAAATGGATTTTATGCTTAACTTAGATGCATAAGAGAAATTCTTTTATTCTAAAAGTGTAATTCCCTACCAAATTGAAATTATGCATAAGAAGATGCATAAAAGATTGATTTTAATTTCGAAAGTGTTAGTCTCCTTAAATGGAATTTATGTATAAATAAATGTGTAGAGAAATCTTATATCAAATATAAGAATTCTCTTTTAAAAAAAAAGATATGAAATGTGATAAGATGTGATAAGAGGTGTATGAGATGTGATAAGAATTGATAAGATGCATATGGAAAGTGATAGGATGTGATAAGAGGTGTATGAGATGTGATAAGAATTGATAAGATGCGTATGGAAAGTGATAGGATGTGATAAGAGGTGTATGAGATGTAAAAAGATGTGATAAGATGTGTATGAGATGTGATAAGATTTGATAAGATGCGTATGGAAAGTGATAGGATGTGATAAGAGGTGTATGAGATGTAAAAAGATGTGATAAGATGTGTATGAGATGTGATAGAATGTGTTAAGATGAGTTAGGATGTGTTAAGATGTATATAGGATGTGTTAGGACGAGAATGGATGTAATATGGTTGTATGAATGTGATGTGGATGTATACATGTAGATGTATATGTATGAATGTGAATGTTGATGTGGATGTGGATGTATGGATGTAGATACGGATGTGTATGTATGTATGTGGATGTGTATGTATGAATGAGGATGTAAAAATGGACGTATGTATATAGATGTGGATGTATGGATGTATGTATGTAGATGTGGATGTATGGATGCTATTGTGAATGAAGAGGTGAATGTGAATGTATGGATGTAGATACAGATGTGGATGTATGTACGTAGATGTGGATGTATGGATGTGATTGTGAATGAAGAGGTGGATGTGAATGTATGGATGTAGATACGGATGTGGATGTATGTATGTGAATGTGGATGTATGAATGAGGATGTGAAAATGGATGTATGCATGTGAATGTGGATGTATGAATATGAATGTGGATGTGTGGATGTGGAAATGGAGGTATGGATGTATGAATGTAGATGTGGATGTATGCATGTAGATGCGTATGTATGAATGTGAAATTGGATGTATGATGTGGACGTACGAACATGGATATGTATGTAGAATAATGAATATGAAGATGTCTGTGAGATAATGTAGTCTATATGAGTGAATGGATGAGAACGAGTACACACTGAATGGAATGTGGAATAAGTAATGTGGTCCGAGAGTGGATAATATGGAAAGACAAGAGTTCGTTATAGAAACTGTATTTGTGACTGTTTGTAAATGACTGTTTTATGTCAAGAATGCTGGAGAAGCATTTTGACCGTCTGGAGGATTAAGGTCATGAAGACTGAACTGATAAAGTTGCAACTGTTGACGGAGAGTCAATGGAGGACGTCTCGCGTAGCAAGGTCGATCGAGGTCTTGACCAGCCTCGGCTCGATTTAAATGGTGAGCTTCCGGTACGGTGGATGAGGGACCAAGGAAGCGGCCTATGAGTGAAGCGCTAGGTCACCTGCGAAGGATCCTAGAGGGTGCTGACCATACGGTGCTCGGGCTCTGGGTCGCCGAAGATACCCACACGTGCGTCGTGGAAGATATTGGAATAAGGAGTAAGAGTTGTTTTCTGAAACCGGGCATGGATCTGGTTGATTGACCTTGCTGGTCCTCAACAGATGAGTCCATGGCTCTTTTATATGGATCTGTGGGTTGATCTTGCTGATCTTCCACGGAGACTCCATTATATTATATGAATATATTGCCGGTTACTATGAGCTAGGAACCATGTAAAAGGCCCCTGAGAGAACAGGTGGTCAGCGTTTTGGTTGCCAATGATGCCAAGAAATACCGATGAAAGAATGACTGGAAATAAGGATTCAACCAGAGACTTTGAGGATTGTCATCAGTGACATAATGGTTTTATTAAAGGATTGTTTTAAAGCTAGTTGATGCTAAGAAAAAGGCAATTTCATATTGGGTGTGTAAGTGGTATGACTAGTTTTATGTTTGCATGAACTTCCGGCTAGGGGGCCTTGGAACTCTTTTCCTTGGTACCCGGGACAAAACCTAACCAAATTCCAAATTGGATCCCATCACTACAGTGGTTGGGCGGTTGGCTAACCCATGGGATCGGATGGGGTTAGGCTGGACTGATGGATCCGTAAATCGAGATTTAATTTCTATTATTACGATAGATGAAGTAAATCCCGGATAGAAATTGTTCTATGGATAGGAATCAACGGCTGTGCCTCTTGATGGGGAAAAAAGCGTTGATCCCAATGATCCAAGTGCAAGTTCTTCCTTGATTGACCAAGTACCGTTAAAGGTGCAGTCAGATCAGTTTGATCAGTAATGATCTTGACTACGTTAGAGTAAAGAGTTATCCTGGTGGAATCGCCCGTGCTTTCCGGGTAAAGGAAGTTTTTCCGGTTTCGGTTTTGGACAAACCGACGGATTAGTCTCTTGTCCGGATATCCGTGGGCGAGGCCCCGAGTGTGGGACCCCTGTCCCGCGCGAGAAGTGCTACTTCCGCCGCTAGTACCCCGAATCCGTTGCTCGGTGGGAACAGGGATCTCACAATGAGAGTTTGAAGTTTAGTGCATGTAAGTATCATAAAAGTTAGATTTGAGACATATAATCTACATATACATTGGACTTTCACATTTTTTAGAATTGATGTTGATAAAGAAATATATATTATCCAATAATATAGAAATTGATTTATGGATAATATATGTGGACGAGAAGCCAGGTCCTCCACACTCCACCAGGAGCTTCCCACCATCACCTCCAACATCTCCGACCGCTCCGACCACCACCGTCACCGCCAATGCCGTCCAGCACTATGATCACCGTTACCACCGATGCCCTTAGACATTTCTGACCGTCATCACCACCGGTGTCCTCCGACTGCCGACCGCCTATACAAAATACCACTTTTGTGCAAAACATTTCTTACATGTGAAGCACTGTTAGGTAGCACAATAAATATTCATTGATTATTTGGTAACACTTGAGCATTGCACGGGAGTGAAGAATGCAAGGGTCTTTGCTAGTTAGAATCCTTAGCCATTCATTGTAGAGTAACCCTTGCTTGTGGAGAAGCTAGGTTCCTTAACCTTGCCTCCCTTAGTGTGCTCACAAGGGAGCGCAGCACTTGGGTAGTGAGCAAAGAGGGAGAGAAATACAAAAAGCCTAATCTCAACATTAATGCTAACGTGAGTGTGAGAGAATGGGGGGAAGATGATGGGGAAGGAGAGGGAGAAGAAGAAGAGAGAAAGAAACACCACTCTACACACCACACAATCCAAACAAGGTGACATAACCTCATGACATCTTATTGTTACAAAGGCAGTGTGGCTTCAACATATTATCTAAGTATGGTATTACAAGTTGTAAGCCTAGTGTGGTTGCAAGATAAGGGGCACCACTTTTTATAGTTGGGTGCCCTGAAGGTAGCTTGAAAATAGGCATCTTCACAACTCAAAGGTAGACTGAAAATAGATGCAGTCATTTATTGGACCTTGAGATGAGGGCGGTGATAGAAAAATTTTGGGAGGAAAATTGTCACGCATCACGAGAGTACAAGAAGGCATTTCAACATAGGGTTTGTCTCGTGTGGGGAGTACATAGTGCATGGGGCTTGCTTTCTTGACATGACACAGATAGAATTGTACTTTGATTTCAGGTCTGCACACCCTGAGGTCACCATCATCCAACGTTCATTTGAGGCTTGCAAGCCTTGTTTTGTGCGCTACTCGAGGCAATATGACACATGTCTTTGTAGGTACCACGTTGGATTTAAACTTTTGTATGATGTCTTTCGTAGGTACCATCATGTTGGATTTCAGCTTTTGTATGATGTCTGTCGTGGCTTGTTTGGCCATCGAGGGGTGGTGCCTTATAGCCCGAGGGATTTTAATCACTTGCGGGGAAGAGGATGTCGTCTACCATTAGATGGCTTGTGTCATGGGGACTTGTACCTCGTGGCAGCTTGGCCATGCTTCACTTGTGCAAGGAGGATTCCTCGATGGTTGAGGTGGTGACATGGCGACAGTATGAGTATGTGACACATGGACAATTGAGGAGATTACAGCTCTTGTGGAGCACCATTCGGCATGTGGCAAGTTCATGAGAACATTTACAGTTTCCATCTATGCCTACATACATCATGCTCACAGTGCCAAGCAGCAGGACCGTCAATTTCGTGCCAGCATGCATCAACAATTTCCTATTGGTGTAGTTGTCTCTGTGCTTGACTTCGCAGAGAATCACATTCGCACCATAGTAGAAGATTCAGGAAGATTACTACTTTTCTGAGCTTGTATTGCCTGAGACATTGCCTCATTTTCAATTTAAGGTCTTCAAGATATTTTTTATATTGATGGTGTCTATGAATCTAACAATTTCCCATTCTTGTGTACTTGAATAGGTGGCCATCATGGTGCATATTAGTTATCCGCATGCAGAGGCGACAATAGATGGCATGGCGAGCACCCTAGAGGAGCAAGTTATCATTTTTACATTTTGATGATCGCTCTCACAGTGTCGAGTTTGTGCAACATTGCTTCCATCATCATGATGACTTTTTGAGAGTGCATGGAGTCACATGGATAGGGCCGTGGATATGATCTGATGGATGTGGGGCGCAGTTGAAGATTTCTCCTCAGTTTTATTGGGTATATTCTTGGCATCGCATGTTAGGCTACTAGGTGATTAGGAGCTTCTTCGAGACAGGGCATGATAGGCTACTAGGTGATTTGGAGCTTCTTCGAGACAGGGCATGGAAAGGGAGAGCACGATGGTGCAAGTACGTGTGTGTCAAATGCAACCTTAGACGTCACCAGCTTCGCCGCCGTGACAGTGAGTGCTTTTAACAAGATGCACAACATGTAGTGGATTGGTGCAATGCACATTTGACCACTAGTGTTGCCTCTTCCTTCCCTCAACGAGATGTGAGGATTGTCAGGAGGTTCTTTTGTTGTGTTGATAGTAGTGTCCTTGATAGTGATTCTCTAGATTGTGTGATAGTGGATGGCACACTTAGGCTACACTCCATTAGGAGCACATCCTATGATGACCCTAGGTTCTTTTAGTGTGTTGAATAGTAGTGTCCTTGATTGTGCTTCTCTAGATTGTGTGAGAGTGGATGGCACACTTAGGCTACACTCCATTAGGAGCACATCCCCACCATCTTCACATGGCATCGTTCATGATTTTGTGGGCCATGCATTGATGGTGACTACTCACTATGCGAGATGGGAGAGTCGACTGATCCTTGGTTGTTGCAGTAGGTGTTGAGGCCAGAGCGAGGAGCATTACCGCCCACCACTTTTGATCCTCTCACACTACTTGAGGGGACAGATCATGATTCTTTGACAAATATTTTGATAGTGGGTGATGTTTTTGTAGTCATTGCTGATGAGGAGGGGGTGGACTACTACATTTTGAGGTGCACTAGGCCCAAGTGCACCCTTGAGTGTGATGTGTTTGATGATTATGGATTCTCATTTGATGCCCACAACATGATAGTGCAGGTCACTACTATGCGCAGGGTAAAATGCAGGGTCAAATGCACAAGGGAAGCATTGAGTTTGTGTAGTATGAGTCGAGAAAGGAGGTGATTATATACTCTCATCTAGTTCTTTTTGTGAAACTCACGCTTTAGTGAGTAACAACAAGAACGAAGGCCCCCCACCATGGAGACCCTCAGAGCTAGAGAGTATGTGGATTGATATTGTATCATTATCCCTCTTATTTTTTGTATCTACTGCCCTTCATTTTGTATCTTTCTCTTAGTTTTTTATCTTCTACCCATATATATTATGAGTTGGTTTTTTAGTTGTACCCATATATTTTGTATCTTTCTATAATGGTTTGGGGTGAAACTTTGCGAGTGAGTGGGATATCACACTCGTACGGCATGTGAGTGGATCCATGGGGTATACTACCCCTCTACTCATCACAAAGTTTCACCACCATCGGACGTCGTATGGGCGCGATTGTGTGTTGCCACCTACTATTTTTTGCATAGTACCTAAGGAGTCCCCAATGCAAAAAACAACAGGTTTGGGTGGGGCATCATTATCATACAGCATCTAATGTGGGTGAAACTTTGCGAGTGGATCCGTGGGACTGCTACCCCTCTACTCGCAAAGTTTCACCACCATCGGACACCAGATGGGAGGAACGGTGTGCTGCCACCTACTATTATTTCGCATAGTGCCCGAGGTTTCTTATGCAAAAAATAACGGGTTTGGGTGGGGCATCATTATCATATGGTGTCTAATGCGGTTGAAACTCTCCGAGCAGGTGCATGGGACTGCTACCTCTCTACTCGCAAGGTTTCACCACCATCGGATGCCACATGGGTGGGACAGTGTGTTGCCAACCACGCTAATGTTTTGCATAGTGCCCAAGGGGTCCCCTATGCAAAAAAATAGCGAGGTTTAGGTGGGGCATATTTATTGTATGACATTCAAATATAGGTGAAACTTTGCAAGTGTTTCCATGGGGATTCTACCCCTCTACTTGAACCATCGAACGTTGGATGGGCGGGGCATGGTGTGCTACCACCCACTATTTTTCTGCATAGTGCCCAAGGGGTCCCCTATGCAAAAAATAGTGGGTTTGGGTGGGGCATCATTATCGTCAACATGGGTGAAACTTTGTGAGAGGGTCCATGGGGTTGCTACCCCTCTACTTGCAAAGTTTCACCACCATCAGATACCGGATGGGCGAGACTGTGTGTTGCCACCTGCTATTTTTTTGCATAGTGCCCAAGGGGTCCCCTATGCAAAAAATAGCGAGTTTAGGTGGGATATCTTTATCATAAGGCATTTGATGCATGTGAAACTTTGAGAGTAGGTCCATGGAGCTACTCACAAAGTTTCATGACCATCAGACATCAGATGGGCGGGACGATGTGTTGCCACCCGCTATTTTTTACATACTGCCTAGGGAGTCCCCTATGCAAAAAATAGTGGGTTTGGGAGGGACATCATTATCATACGGTGTTTGATGTGGGTGACACTTTACGAGTAGGTCCATGGGCTGCTATCCCTCTACTTGCAAAGTTTCACCACCATCATACGCCGGATGGGTGGGACAATGTGCTACCACACCTGCTATTTTTTTGCATAGTGCCCAAGGGGCCCCCTATGCAAAAAATAACGGGTTTTGGTGGGGCATCATTATCATACAGTGTCCGATGTGGGTGAGACTTTGCGAGTGGGTCCATGAGGTTACTACCCCTCCACTTGAAAAGTTTCACCACCGTTGCCACCCACTATTTTTTCACATAGTGCCCAAGGTTTCCCCTATGTAAAAAATAGCAGGTTTGGGTGGGTCATCATTATCATACCTCATCCAATGTAAGTGAAACTTTGTGAGTGGGTCCATGCTAATTCTACCCGTCTACTTGCAAAGTTTCACCACCATCAGATACCGGATGGGCGGTATGGTCTGCTACCACCCATTTGCAGAGAGTGCCCAAGGGGTCCCCTATGCAAAAAATAGCGAGCTTGGGTGGGGCATCAATATCGTACAGCGTCCAATGCTGGTGAAACTTTGCAAGCTAGTCCATAGGGTTCTACCCCTCTAATCACAAAGTTTCACCACCATCGGCGGATGGGTGGCACAGGGTATTGCCACCCCCTATTTTTTTGCATAGTGCTGAAGGGGTCCCCTATGCAAAAAATATCGGGTTTGGATAGAGCATCATTATCATACGAGGTCTAGTGTGCGGGTGAAACTTTACAAGAAAGTCCATGGGGTGGATGCTACCTATCTACTTGCAAAGTTTCACCACCATTGGATGTCGGATGGGCATGATAGTGTGTTGCCACCCGCTATTTTTTGCATAGCGCCCATAGGGTCCCATATGTAGAAAGTAGTGGTTTTGGGTGGGACATAATTACCGTACGACATCCAATGTGGGTAAAACTTTGGGCGAGACGGTTTGCTGCTACTTGCTATTTTTTTGCATAGTGCCTAAGGGGTCCCTTATGCAAAAAATAGCAGTTTGGATAGGGCATCATTATCATATAGCTTCTGATGTAGGTTAAACTTTGCGAGTAGGTCCATGGGGCTACTACCCCTGCACTCACATAGTTTCACCACTATCGTACCCTGGATGGGCGGCGGGACGGTGTACTGCCACCCACTATTTTTTGCATACTGCCCAAGGGTCCCCTTGTTGGTGTCCGGCCGAGACTTGACACTTACATGGTTCCAGACCACCTAGTTGGCTCCGGGGGAGACGTGACTAAAGAAATTGTGCCCAACACGATAAGCCAACACTAGACTTGCATTACGCCACCAATCTACCTAAGCTAAGGGAGTTAGTCGCCCGATAGCATGCAGAGGTTAGCTCCTGCATCTGATGAGATTCCTGACATGGCTTTGGATTCTATTTCTAGATAGGAGTCACATCCAGACAAGAATGACATTGGACCCAGATTCTAGTTAGAAGACATAGCCAGACATAAAGTACTAACACAATCTAGTAATAAAGAAATTGTGCCCAACACGATAAGCCAACACTAGACTTGCATTACGCCAACACTCTACCTAAGCTAAGGGAGTTAGTCGCCCGATAGCATGCAGAGGTTAGCTCCTGCATCTGATGAGATTCCTGACATGGCTTTGGATTCTATTTCTAGATAGGAGTCACATCCAGACAAGAATGACATTGGACCCAGATTCTAGTTAGAAGACATAGCCAGACATAAAGTACTAACACAATCTAGTAATCAAATATAATTGCACAGCACAGAGAATGGAGAGTTTCACCACAACCAATGTATCACTGTATCATCAGAGTGTAAGCCTAGCACCAAGTATAATGTAATAGAGACCACATATCACACTCTCTACCCCCTTCTCTCTCACGTGTCCTGGATAGTTTCCCTTTTCCCTTTTACATCTTCCCAGCCCAGGTACTACTTGTTGGCAAGATTTAGTTACAAGGTTGTTACAAGAAACTTGTTGGGGCCAACAGATATACTAGGCGGCAAAACTAGCGGGGCAAGGGTGGGCACGGCCGTCGCCCCAATGGTTGGATGATCCCCAACACTTGGTAATCACGGTGCACATTGCACCAGTAGAGAAACCCACATGATTCCTTGTTGTTGCCCTCCGGACTGCTTAAGTTTCGAAAAAATCATCTCCGAAATTAGGAAGAATGAGGATTGCCCCTCATCCCCCAGGCTATATAGTGTGTGGCCTGCCGTCCACACTAGCCTGGCCGCCCATGACTCCGCATGGGCGTCCTCTCCCACTGAACCCCGGATATAGCCATCCGGTCTGCCGTCGATCACAGGTGTTACAGCCTACGTGACACAATTGTTTCTCCTAGAAGTAAGCATACAATGAAAACCTTACCATCATATCTGCGAGAATATGAGAACTGTTCTCAAACCTTGAGGATACCCTCCATGCATAAAAGGTTGACAAAGGAGAAGGATATGAGTATGGTGCAAGCTATTTTGTCAGCACCAGTGGCTTGTACCTTACCTTTGCTTGATTTGATAAAAATTCGACCTGAGTTGTGGAATGATATTGCCACATGTTTGTCAGAGCAGGTATTGCTACAAAAGGGTCACCACCCCATGAGTGTACTATACACCTTGAGACAAAGCATGTTATGCTAGTTCCTATCAACAAAGTAGGAAAATTTTGTGAGGATGATCAGGGAAATGCTACCCTCCCATTAGAAGTGCGAAAAGTAGCTTCAACTGCAATACTTGATAGTGGTGCAGGAGTGGGCATTGTGACAAGGTCCATTTGGAAAAAGTGGGGCAAACCAGCTATTAGGAGTACCAGGATGCGCTTGCAGCTAGCAGATGGAAGCTTAGAACATCCTCTTGGGCTACTGGAGAACATATTGGTCACCACATGTGGGATTGAATATGAGCACACCTTTGCAGTAGTGGATTTTGGAAAACATCCAAACTATGAAGTGATATTGGGTAGACCATTCATGCGACAATTTCAAATGATTCAAGATTGGGGATACAATTATTTGTACCTCCGACATGATTCTGTCATCACAAGGGTCAACCTAAGGAATCACTCATATCGTGATGTAACAAGGTCTCCAATAGATGAGTTTGATTCCGCTTCATCTGAGGGCTCAAGAGTTACATTGTCAGACGGGCCAGAAGATCTGTGGATGTGTGGAGCCTCCTGTAGGGATTTCAACATTGAGAGACTTAAGGGTAATCGAAGTGTATCAGACGAGGCATACATTCCACAGCCCTTCCTCGAGCATTTAATTGATCCACTAGAATGGAGTCATGTCCTTGCAACATTATCAACCTGTGCTTTACCTAAGCCAATTCAATTCTGTGACTCAGATGGATATGACATTATACCTATACGAATGGTACAACCACGTGACCTTCTAGATGATTTGTACTATAGGGATGCATCCACAATAGCATTGCATATGTAGAGGAAGTCTCTGCTACTCCACGAGCTTTATCATGTCAAAAGGGTGGTGTTTCTACCTTACACAACCCACTTTCAAAATCCGCTCTTGCAACTCCAATAACAATGATGTGGATAATTGATGAGTACTCTAGTGAGGGCCATGGCTGGCATGTTCCAACTACTCTAGTTGCTGCTCAAAGAAGGCCAGGCAAGAAGGAATTATCAATTTGTCTACCCAAAGATGCGTACAAACTTGTACCATCTAGTCCAGTTGCTAAGCCTCCTAAAAAGCACATCATTTCCAAGCCTAAACCTCGGATTGTTACTCGATGGGTCCCCAAACATGTTCTTAAAGCACAAGGCTATTATGAGGGGGCAACAGCAATTTGGCTCCCAAAATGCCATGGTTTGCTAGGGGTAAAAGAGTGTATCAGAAAGATTTCCAAAGCCACCCTTGGTTTTCCATATGAGTGGGTGCAAAAGAAATCAACGCAACCTCTTCAAGATAGGATAGGTGGCTGTGATAGCACCTACAAATCCACTTGTGTTGATCTTCCTAAAACATGTATAGAAACACCGATTGTCCCTATTCTTCCTTGTTACACAGTTCAACCATCAACTTGTGTACCTAAGACACATCCAACTTCACATGAGTCTCATTTGAGCATAGATTCTAGAACTTCAAAGCCTAAATCCTCTTATCTTGCTCAAATTCCAAGACAATTGATAAAAATCCCACCCAAGAAGGACATACCTAAAACCAAAGATAAGGCATTAACACTACAAATGAAGCTCTTTGGTAAATCAATGTTTGAATAATGTAGTTCCTTATGCCTTTAGAAGATGTGTTCTTTTTGAGATAATCTTGTTTTTGATTGGAATTGTAATGATGGATATGAGTGTTCTAAATTTCATTGTTCTACGTCCAGATAACTCTTGATGGATATTTGGCGAGATACATGTCCACCATGCATTGACCCTGATAGTACTCGACAAGATCATCACGGGGGTTATAGTGCTCCTCCGTTTCAAACTCATTCTAGGTACTTCTATGCTCCCTTAGGTGAAAATTGCTGTGGGCATCACTTTGTCACGTTATTCTATCAACAGCATCACCCATTTCCACATTGTCAAGAGTGTACACGGCTCGTATTAGGAGAAGCTTCACATATTTGTTGGATATGCCGCTCTTACTTTAGACGATATGGCACGGGCTTAATGAAGCAAATTGTGGGAATTACACCCCAACGCCATAATCTTCTTAATGTGAGAATACCAGAGAGAGGACCAAATCAACGTAGATTACCTGAGGAGGTTCAAGCACAACAATGGAGGGATACAAGCTTAAATGACTTGCAACCACTGATCTTGCAAGCCCTCCTTCCCCAAGCCTCAACATGTCAATATTGGATCAATATGAGTACCTATATTGCGCAGTTCCAAAATCAAAATTGTCTCCTTAACCTTCCCATAGAACCAATGCCATATTTTAGTGAGGAAGCACTCCTTCCTCTACCACCTTCTCCAGAGGCCGGTTTTTGTGAGGGGTTGTCTCTGCATCTTGAGGAAATTGATACCATCTTTCCAGCAGACGAGGACACGGATCCACCAGTGCAAGGGTAAGCTCAGTAACTCCATAATAAGATCGACAAGCCAGGGCACTTTTCTCCCATTGGGATTTTCCCCTCGGCGATATTCGGCGATTGGCACCAATAGCAAATTTTATTCTTTTCTTTTCTTTTCTTGTTTGTTAATAAAAATTTTGCAGAGATCTCAGCTTAACAAGAGCATCAAACACGCCCCAATAGTCCACCTACCGTGCACACAAATTAGGAAGGGGGGAGCTACGCCTACAAAGTTCAAGGAGGAGCAATCTGCACAAAATCAGCAATGCATCAATGCAAACAAACAACATCAACAGGGCACTACAACAGGTGTATTCAAATCTTAATCTTTATTTCTTTATGTGCTTTTATCTTTTGGATATATGGTTTGCATGTTCACACAATGTTGGCTGGTTTAAGTTTTTGATTAGTTGTTAAAATATGGTGAGTGAATTCTAGAGTCTTAGAAGACTTAGTAAAAGATATTTCTATCTAAAGATAGCATAGGATATATACCAAGGGAGTATGCCAAGTTCTTATGCTTTCAAGGTATATTAGTTATCCCTAGTTGTAGCTACAACTTAGGTATGAGCTAGGTGCTAGGAGTAATAAAAATTTACGAAAATATACCCAAAAAAATATATATATATACAAAGTAAATTGAGACATGATGTGTCTACAGCCATGTGGAATGCTTGGTAGGACCTAGGGTTGTCTTAGCACCTTGGGGCCGATGCCTTGGTTTCCATGGGGTGAACACTGATGTCTAAAAGCTTCAGAAAAAGACCTTTGAGGAATCTATCGCCTTGATAGATGTTGGTAGGACTCTAGGGTACACTATGGGCCCTCGAGACCGATGCCCTCATCTTCATGGGGTACTCCTTAGGTCATAAAAGAAAGAAAAAGGGTCTGTCGCCCTTGAGATACTTAGCGGTCTTTAGATTCTCTTGGCGGAGGTCTCTTGGCCATTGCTTGGGTCTCTTTGGGATGGAACCTTAATCTTTATCACCTTCTACACACACATCAAAAAAAAGAAAAAAAGAAAAAGAGAGTTCCAATCACCTTTGCTCATATTTAGGAGTAGGTTTGCCACTTAGGAATAACTTAAATACTTGTAGGACATTGAGACTGAGATCATAACCGGCGGTGTACAAAGCACACTTGCCTTTGCATAGCACTATCTACCACTTAAGTCTCACTTTGACTAGTCTTTACTCACCTATTTTAGTACTCATTAAAACTTTAATCAGCCTTGCACTTGTATGCTCACGTGTGAAATTATCATTGCTGGTTTTTCTTTTCTTTTCTTTTCTTTTCTTTTTTTTCAATAAAAGACTTTACTTGTATCCATTGTTTTTTTGTTGCAGCTCTTGCTACTACCACGCTCGAGGACGTGCGCAAAATAGGAAGGGGGGAGTGTTGCATGACGAATGAAGATCAATACAAGGATGCAACAAAAAAGACACTTAGGGCTCTTGAAAAGAGTTCCAAGTTGTAGATGAATGTGGGAGAGGGCTTGACAATAATCCCACATGGGAACTTTTGGGAGTTCTAGAGTTTTTGTATAAAAGGTGGCCCATTTGAGAGCTAGAGGGGACTCTTTGGTCATTTGGTTGAGAGGCTCATAGAGAGAGCTTGCTCCATAGCTCCTTCTCATGTGCTCTCCCAAGGCTTTCCATCTCCATTCATGCTTCAATCTTGTACTCTCTATTCTCTACATTTTCAATGATATGAGGTTATGGTCTACACACTTGCTAATCTAGATTTCTTAATGATGTTTTGATGCTAAAATCTAATTTGTAGAGTGCACGTGATGAAGCTTGTGCATGAACTGATGTGTAGTTGAGGCTTGTGTGATAGCTCTTTGCATGTTAGATTCTTTGCATAAGTTGCATTTTTATACTTAAGTGTAGCCTAATCTTGATGCTTTGATTATGTAAGATTGATTGCTTGAGTGATGAAGAAGGATTGAGTAGGACTAGAAGTCATTAGTGTGTGGTTATCTCATCTTCTCCCATTTGGGATAGCCTCTATGCGCTAACCGGGTTGCATTCACGGATTGACAAAGTGTGTGGGTTGGAGTGTAGCCTCCGCTATGCTATGATGTCCCAAACAAAGATCAACATGATAAAAGAAGAGCACTCAAAGATTATAAGAGAAGTATAGGCTAGGGCGGACAAGTAAAAAATGGAGCTGGTCAAGGTGGAAGCCTGGCTAACAGTTCTGGATGTTGAAGAATTCCCAGAAGTCTACAAGCTTGAGGCCAATGGGAGAGCCATGCAATAGAGGACCTAAAGGAGGTGTGGGGAAAATAATTGAGGAAGTTGACAGTGGAAATGTAAGCCCCCACACCTACTTGTTGCAGGCAAATAGCTCCCCTCTAGACTCGAAGATAGGAATCCAAATGGAGGGTCTGGAAATACGGACACTGCAAATCCAACAAGAACGCACCTGACACGAGCAGTAGGCAGCACTGTCGGACATAGCCAAAGGGGCACGAAGGCAAGACATAGCAGGGAAGAGGCCACTAAAGAAAAGGATATGTAGGCGCAAATTAAGCAGCTAAATGTAGAGGTAGAGGCCTAGAAAAAGTGTTTCACACTTTTAAAGGGTGATGGCAAGAAACATGTTGAGCAGTCGGCGGGGAAGGGGAAGGAGCTAGTAATCTACAAAGGGTTGACAATGGACATAATCCCCAATGATGAGCTACAAGAGCATGCTTGGGTGGAAACTAAGAAGCTAGAGGAAAGGGCCAGCAGAGCTGCCCTGAGGGCTTAGATTGAAGAATATAAAGGTTTATTAGAAGAATATAAGGATCAGCAAAGGTAGGATGGAGAAATAATCAAACTCTAAAAAAGACGGAAGCAGGAACAATAGCAACCAAGGTGACAAGAGCAAAAGGGGGGCAGACTGATGGTCAATGAGCTGAATGTCACTCTGGAAACAATTCATGCCGATATAAAGAAGAGACATGAGAAGATGGATGATTTGAGAAAGATGCTGCAGAAGAGTTAAAGTCATCCAAGGCTGAGCTTAGGAGGAAAAGACAAGAGAAGGTGGAAGTCATGAGGAAAGCTCATGCTCTGGAAATGCGGAACAAAGAGAAAATGATTAAGGACTTCCAGGGATGGGTGAAAAGGGACAAGGTAGAAAAAGAAGAGGTGTAGCAAAAGCTCCAGAAAGAGAAGGGGCAAAGAAGCACATGAATTTGCAAAGAGACGGCTCTCAGACATATGAGGAGTTTAATCCAAGCTGCTCAACAAACGGGAGCAGTAAAACCGTCCAACTAGAATGATATCACAAATTCGATGAACCAGTTGGAAAAGATTGTAGTGGAGAAACAAGGCCAGAGTAGCTCGTAGTAGGCAGGAGAGACATCATACAGAGTAAGACCCTCATCCAAGTCCCAAGTTGTATGGGGAAGCAGTGGGATCTCATGACTCGTGGACCTAGGTGAGGAGGCAAGAACTCACACACAGAGCAAGACTGCTAGTGCCCCTCACCAAAAGAGTCTCCTAGCATAAAAATAAAGGACAAGACCCATTTTGGAGCCAATAGTAGGCAAACCACCTTTTGGGTGGAAATGGAGTCAAGGGGGAACGAGGAGGTCAAGAGAGCTAGAGCAAACTGAGCAAGAAAGAAGTTCCTATATGCTAAGCCCATCGAAGTGTAGTTCCGTTAGGCAGACGAGAAGACTGGGCTTGGGCATGCATGGGTGAGCAACAAGAAGAGGGCTTATGAGCCCATGTATGCTCAAGATAAGCCAATAAGGTTTGTCTCTGGGGGCCTTGCCATGGAGGCAAGACTGGATGAAGGGGGCTAGAATAGGCCATAGGTTCAGACTCTGGGTGGTGAGCCAGAGGCCGTCCCCTCTTATGTAATGCCCGTAGCGGCGTTACGGGAATGTAACACTGGTATCAGAGCAACGGGCGAATTGTTTTTCGCCTTCAGCAGCTCCACACACCTGCATAGCTGCTTGGGCTGGCCTGGCCGGCTGGCCGCCACTTGGCCGCTAGGCTCGCGTTCCGTTGCAGAGCGCAGCCACTCAGACGTGCTCTTCGCCCCCATCTTCAACGCAAAATGACGCTTTGTTCACGCCTCCCCAAGTGGTCATTGTGGGGCTGGGCTGCCCTTCGAAGGATTCGCTGGGGGCTGCTTTTCACCCCTTCAAGGCGGGTTCCCCAGTCAACCCTCAAGGCGGGTTCCCCACTCAACGCAAGAGGCGACACAAACTTTCTTCGCAGTGGGGCTGTTGCTTCGCCCGTTGCTCTGATACCAGTGTTACATTCCCGTAACGCCGCTATCTACGGGCATTACATAAGAGGGGACGGCCTCTGGCTCACCACCCAGCCATAGAGGAAGAATGAGGATTGCCCCTCATCCCCCAGGCTATATAGTGTGTGGCCTGCCGTCCACACTAGCCTGGCCGCCCATGACTCTGCATGGGCGTCCTCTCCCACTGAACCCCGGATATAGCCATCCGGTCTGCCGTCGGTCACACAGGCGTTACAGCCTACGTGACATTACCCCCCCTTAAGAAGAGTTTTCGTCCTCGAAAACAAACTGGGGAAACCTTTTGGAAATTGCACTACAGCATTCCGAGGTAGCTACCTCCTCATCCCTATCTATCCATTTAACAAGTACCTCCTGGTACACTTTATGTCGGGTTTGTTTGTTTTGATACCCAAGAATCCTTTCCGGTTCATGTGGTATCTTTGGTGGCTCTATCAAGTCCACCAGAATCTCTGGAGAAACTGCGTTCTCTAACCCGTGAACTGATTTCTTCAGTTTACTGACATGGAAGACAGGATGAACTTGAGAACTATCCGGTAACTCAAGTTTGTATGCTACGTCCCCAATCTTCTTAAGGACCTTGAAAGGACCGCAATATCTAGGAGAAAGTTTATCACACTTTCCCGTTTGCATGGTTGCTGACTGCGCAGGAACCTTTAAAAATACAAAGTCACCTTCTGCAAAGGTCACTTGTCTGCGTCCTTTATCGGCAAATGTTTTAGCACGATCCTGTGCGCTACGAATGCTCTCGCGTACAGCTTTGAGCATATCATTCATATCTTCAAGGAAATCCTTGACAGATTGAATCTTCTCCTTTTCTAGGCCTACAGCCATTGGAGATCTCGGCTGGAATCCATACATTAACATGAATGGTGTAAATCCAGTCGCTGAGTGTTTGGAGCTGTTATAGGCAAACTCCAATAAGGGCAAGTACTCTTCCCAATTAGATTGCTTCTTACTAACATAAGAATGCAACATATCCTTTAGAATTTGGTTAACTCTTTCTGTTTGACCATCAGACTCCGGATGATCTACCGTACTCATACTCAGAGTAGTATCCAACTTTTTGAAGATTTCCCTCCAAAAATGACTGTTGAACTTTCTATCTCTATCCGACACTATATCTGCGGGCAGGCCATATAGCTTGTAGAGATGTTCAATAAAGAGTTTTGCCAACTCTGGCGTTTTTACAGTTTTTCTTCGTGGCAATAAACTTTGCCAGTTTAATTCACCTGTCCACTACCACCCACACCGAGTCATTTCTTCGACTCGTCTTGGGTAAATCGGTAATGAAATCCATGGAAATGTTTCCCATTTCCCTTGAGGAATCTCCCTCGGATGGAGTAGTCCTTCACCTTAAGACGTTCATGTTTATTGACCTGGCACTTACTGCATTTCAACACATAAGTTTGGACGTTCTTAAACAAACTAGGCCAATCATTAGGAAGTGAATGGGTTCTTCTTGGGCCCTTTAATTTGCCCAAGCCTAATCAAGGTGATTAAGGAATAGCCAAATGGGGGATTGCCATGTGGACTGAAATGTTGGGTTTGTAAGAGAGGTGTAAGAGTGGTCAAAGGGTGCACTTTTTCCCCCAAAAAGGGGGGGGAGGCAATTTTACAATTTTCGGACCTCCATAACTTCTACATACAAGCTCCGATTTGAGTGGAGATTATAGATCCGTGATCTACGCATCAAGAGTTTTCCATAGATATGTTACATGATATGGTTTTGTCCGCTAGATTTTAAATTCCATTTTTCCCCCAAAATTCAAATTTGAATAAAGTAGCCGTTTTGAAGCTTCTAATTAGAAAACGTTTCTTCTTAAGAGAAAAGGTTTGACTCCTTAAATTGCCAAATAAAAGGGCCCAAGAAGCCTTCCATTGAGGTCCTAATGAAAACTATCTTTTTACTAGTGCATAGGTCTTCTGAATCCCAGGATGACCCGCACTTGGACTATCAAAACTATACCCCGAAGACTCGGCTAGCCTCTCCGGACTAACTCTCGCTTCGCTATCCGCCGCACCTACGGCCAGTCTCTCCGGACTAGCATTATGTGCCGGCGAGGAAGGTGGGCGCGGCTGTGACAAAGTGCGTACGCATACAGCACGCCAGACCTCTGTAAAGACAGGATCATGCTCACACAAGCCGATTTGGTATTTCAACCAAAAACTTAAGGCAAATTTCATGCCTTGATTTTGCATCATGTCATTAGCACAGAAGCTAATGTATTGGAGAGCATTCTAGTAGCGCAAGTTCTTAGACTATGCTACTAGATATTTGTAGACTATGCTACCATGTTGCTTCACCAACTTGTTAAAACTTCTCCTTGGAAAGCTCTACGGCCAATCTAATCATGCATCACAAGGATTATTTCCAAAGTTGAGAGATACTTTCTCTCATAGAGTAACATCTTGGCACAAGCATATGCTCTAGAATTTTGTTGAGTTTCTAACTACCATCAATCTACGGATGGTTAAACTCCACTCCAACTCAGAGTAAATGTAAGTTTTGAAAATTTTCCTTCAAATATAACAATCAAACTTACTCTTATGCCATACTATATATGCGGGTAGACCGTATAGTATGTGTAGATGTTTGATAAAGATTCTTGCACCACTACGGGTGTCTGGAATTACATCCATTCACTTACAACTCTTTGTTGCTATTACCAGACATATCCCTTCAAGTATTGTCTGGACTCACAAAACTATTCGAGTTTATGTGATATTTGAGGATATCCCTCCTTTCCCTCAAGAAAGGTTTTTATCCTCAAAAACTCTACTCTCAAGCGGACTACGCGCTAGTGTCATGGGTCCAAGAACAAATCTAGACCATGTTTAATATATTTTTATTCTTGAGTCCTTCCAAGAAACTTTTAAACATCTTGCAACGAAGATGTGGTATAGTGTCTACGCACATATGGTGGTACTATTGATAAACTGCTTTGCAACAGATCAGTGGTTTCACACTTGTAACAAAGTGCTTCATTGTTGCATATTATTACCCTTCATAAGCGGTTACACACTTATGAATCATTTGGGTGGGTTGTACCATCTATCAAGAAAATTTCAAACTACTAATAACCACATTATCAATCCACAGATAATGACTGAGCTTGTTGCGAAGCCATAGGTTGCTAGATAATTGATGGTAATTACACAAGCCCAATGTCTCATTACATCATACATTCAATATAAATGCAAACATCACAGTACTTCGTGATGATGAACTTAGGAATTTCATCCTATCCCTATTTGGTGTTGGTATGAAGTATAACTATGAGAACATTATTTGCTGCCTCCTCATCATAGCGGCAAAGCTACCTACCCATCACAGGTGGCAATCTTTACCAAGCTATAACCAATGACTAGCAAATAAACGAGTACTCTTGTAAGAACTTCATAACCATATCTCACACCCAACTCATAATCACTACGGATTAAATGCCAGGGCTTGCAAAATTGAATGTTATCTGATAGGTAGAGGGGATCATCAAACTACGGATGACCTCGACAACTCACTAGGACTAGTGATGTGTAACTTTTAAGTTACCTTACTCTCTTGCTTATTCCATACCATCGAACAAATCGGTCCCTCGATTTGAGCAACATCAACATATTTATGAGTACCTCGATACTCATGGATTGTGGTTCGGTAATTTAAAATGTTGATCTAGAGTATCTTTCACTCGAGGATCTTAATTTTATTAGCAGCTATGTATTAGTAGTGAGTAACTACGTACCCACTATCATCACATTAGTGAGTAACTACGTACCCACTATCATCACACTAGTAGCTCCATACTAGTCTGTGAGTAACTCCGTACCCAATGGCGTACCTCCCCCGAGTGGGAGTACCATATACAGCCATCTATAACAAGATGCTTAAGTCACTTGCTGCTAAGAAGTGACTACACAAATTGACCCCTCCATTGCACATTGCAGTACAATCTTTGGTATTACAACACGAATTTTTGGACGTCCTTATCATAGAGGTCAACTTAAAAACTAGTGCATAGGTCTTGTGGAGTCTCGGCCGACCTAACCACACCACTGGTGACTTCCTACAAAAAATGTGGCGCCGAAGTCACCACCTATGTACTTTAACTCCGTAAAGTACATGGTCTCATTTATCATCTATGGAAAGTTGTAAAACATTCCTGCGATGGATTTTTATCACCCTAAAATTATCGTGCACTATTTTAGTGTGAAGAGCTTTTTTTCCTGGGTACCATGGTTCACCCCAAGCTCATCTGTTGCTAAATTCTCCGATTTAACAAAGGATATGTCTGCCTCCGAACACTCCAGTTCAGCCCCAGACTTTGAGTTTACTTCTTAACACTCCGGTTAAGTCAAAACTCACCAGATATACTAGGATTTACCGCTAAGCTCTCCGGCTTAGCCTCCTATCCTAGCTCAGCCCAAGTTTATGTACACTACATATGTCGGATCCGATACTAACAACAACCAGGCTCATCTGGAGTGAGATACTACTCACTATTGCCATGTAAAACCTTATTAAATCCTAGAAATGCTCCACTCATTTCCCAGGGGTCATACGACTTATAGGGTTTACATGCACATGAACTTTGTAAGCAAAATAGTCTGTCATGCAATATTACAATTGCTTATGTAGGAAAGTAATATATTTCCCAAATTCATACGGTAGCAACTAAAATGTGCTCACAATCGCACACTTATGTTGAACATAGGCAAGACTACGCTTGCAAAATGCTATAGGACGTCCTCCATGCATGAAATTGTCCAACCAAACTAGTCTTACTGCTAACCTCTAGATTTAGATCACTCTGGAACTAAATCACTTTGTTAGCACTAGTACACCATGATGGTCTTGCTACCTAGAGCTTCTCCGAACTCTGTAACTGGGTTTTATCCCAACTTATGGCTATATTTGATAATTTTCAAAGTTCATATTTTATCTTGCACACTTTATCACTACAGACAAGTGTACATACAACCTGCCAAAGAGTCAAGTTACATGCACAAGCCTTGGCGTCCCATTCCACCAAGACTACAATCGATTCCGTGAGAATTTGATGTCCCATACCATCAAATTACCGCCAAATTAATTGATGTGACATATAAAAAGGCTCTTTCCCCCCTCGAAATATCACCACAAACTCTCGAGCAGTGGGATGTCAACGCATGGCAATAAAAAGAAGAGAAAACCATGCTAGTGAGTTTAAGAATAGTTCTCTTCGATCAAATTTTATAAGGGCATTGAGCATTACATCTCAAGACTATACCCCTTTAGATTTACCTTTGATTTCTACAAATCAATCCTAAATCTGCTATTATTATCTAGGCGTACGCTAATCCTTCAGATTAGTACTCCTAGATAAACCATTCAGTTGAGTACTGCTAGCAGCATTGCTAGCCCCTTTATCCCAAGTAATACACACTGTAGGGATTACTTTGACAAGGCAATCTCGTGACTAAATCAAACTAGTCACTAATCTCTAGGCCCAAGTAGTGACACTATTTTGTTACTACCAACAAGGGCCAGATTGCCTCTATGCGCCAAGGCTCTCTTGTTGCTACAAACAGTAAGCAACTTGTTTGGACCCAAGGCATTACCACATCAAGACTACGCTTGTACATGGTTCTTATTGCCAAAGTTTATCACAATCTTCTAGCAACTGTTAAAAGATTGTGAAGGGTTATGAGCACTACGTCTCAATTAGGCTTACCTTGATTTCTCGTGATAAGCTCTTCGTCTAATTTGGGCACAACTGACGCCATTGCCGGTCCTCTTAGCCCAAGTAAAACACACCGCAGTTTTAGATTTACACTAGCCAAACTACGTGACTTTGATGGTCAATACTAAGTCTATGCTCAGCTTAAATTTAGTCTCTCTGAACCAAATGTGTGATCACCACATGTGCTACTTTTGAGGCGTTACGGCCATAGACGTGTTCACTAGGCACAACGGCCATAGAACGGCTCTCTCTCAAAGGACTCGGCACTACGGCCGTGGGACTTGTCTCTCTCTTAGCACGCGGCGCTACGGCCGTATGCGGTGGGTCTCTCTCGTGGAAAACAGGCACTACGGCCACACTGCACGACGGCCGTGTGGGTTGGTTTCGTGGGGTGTGTCTACAGAAGAACACATTTGTTTGTCACCACAGAACAAACACAAATTTGTTCGAACAAATTTTAACTCTAGCAAGACGACGCTCGCAAAAGTGTAAATTGAAATCTGGCGAGGCTACGCTCCCAGAGTCTTCATAACAAAAATAAAAATGGTTAAGAGGCTGTGCCTTGCCATATCTTTCCTCCCCATTCAAGAGAGGATTCGTTTGAATTCTTTCATTTTTAATTTCATAAAAATGAACAATAAGAATATATTTAAAAAATATATAGGTTTTTTTTTTTTGTCTCGTGGCGTTTGGGCTGCTGGCTGGCCGCTGCCGCCCCTGGCTGGCCGCCGCCGCGGTCGCCGCCGCCCGCCGCTGGGCTGCCCGCCGCCTAGGCTGGCCGCCTGCTGGCCCATGGCTCAGGCAACGCAGCAGCAGCGCCATCCTCCACACGCCCGCTGCAGCCGGTATTCACAGTCGAGGGAGCAGGTCGTGTCTTCGCCTAGGCTGCGTTCGCCCCCCCCACACTGGTCAACATAGCAAACGGGCGAATGGAGGATGGCGCTGCTGCTGCGTTGCCTGAGCCATGGGCCAGCAGGCAGCCAGCCTAGGCGGCGGGCAGCCCAGCGGCGGGTGGCGGCGACCGCGGCGGTGGCCAGCCAGGGGCGGCGGCGGCCAGCCACCAGCCCAAACGCCACGAGACAAAAAAAAAACCTATATATTTTTTAAATATATTCTTATTGTTCATTTTTATGAAATTAAAAATGAAAGAATTCAAACGAATCCTCTCTTGAATGGGGAGGAAAGATATGGCAAGGCACAGCCTCTTAACCATTTTTATTTTTGTTATGAAGACTCTGGGAGCGTAGCCTCGCCAGATTTCAATTTACACTTTTGCGAGCGTCGTCTTGCTAGAGTTAAAATTTGTTCGAACAAATTTGTGTTTGTTCTGTGGTGACAAACAAATGTGTTCTTCTGTAGACACACCCTACGAAACCAACCCACACGGCCGTCGTGCAGTGTGGCCGTAGTGCCTGTTTTCCACGAGAGAGACCCACCGCATACGGCCGTAGCGCCGCGTGCTAAGAGAGAGACAAGTCCCATGGCCGTAGTGCCGAGTCCTTTGAGAGAGAGCCGTTCTATGGCCGTTGTGCCTAGTGAACACGTCTATGGCCGTAACGCCTCAAAAGTAGCACATGTGGTGATCACACATTTGGTTCAGAGAGACTAAATTTAAGCTGAGCATAGACTTAGTATTGACCATCAAAGTCACGTAGTTTGGCTAGTGTAAATCTAAAACTGCGGTGTGTTTTACTTGGGCTAAGAGGACCGGCAATGGCGTCAGTTGTGCCCAAATTAGACGAAGAGCTTATCACGAGAAATCAAGGTAAGCCTAATTGAGACGTAGTGCTCATAACCCTTCACAATCTTTTAACAGTTGCTAGAAGATTGTGATAAACTTTGGCAATAAGAACCATGTACAAGCGTAGTCTTGATGTGGTAATGCCTTGGGTCCAAACAAGTTGCTTACTGTTTGTAGCAACAAGAGAGCCTTGGCGCATAGAGGCAATCTGGCCCTTGTTGGTAGTAACAAAATAGTGTCACTACTTGGGCCTAGAGATTAGTGACTAGTTTGATTTAGTCACGAGATTGCCTTGTCAAAGTAATCCCTACAGTGTGTATTACTTGGGATAAAGGGGCTAGCAATGCTGCTAGCAGTACTCAACTGAATGGTTTATCTAGGAGTACTAATCTGAAGGTTATATCCGGGGTTCAGTGGGAGAGGACGCCCATGCGGAGTCATGGGCGGCCAAGCTAGTGTGGACGGCAGGCCACACACTATATAGCCTGGGGGATGAGGGGCAATCCTTATTCTTCCTCTATGGCTGGGTGGTGAGCCAGAGGCCGTCCCCTCTTATGTAATGCCCGTAGCGGCGTTAC
Organism: Cibotium barometz; assembly: GCF_041138505.1. NCBI lineage: Eukaryota > Viridiplantae > Streptophyta > Polypodiopsida > Cyatheales > Cibotiaceae > Cibotium > Cibotium barometz. The sequence continues at coordinate 46,228,770 of NC_141091.1, forward strand.
GGGAATGTAACAAATTGTTTGAACTTCCTCCTGGATGCTTGGGCGTCCAAAGTTGTTTTCCGTGTCCCTGGTAAAATCCACCTCAGAGAATGGAGGCGAACTAATAGAAGACATGTTCTCATTAACTTTCTCATGAACTGCGGCCCACATCTCATTTGCCATGTCCTCATTAGCATCAATAACTTCATCATTGCATGGGAAGACAAGGCTAGGTGGTGGCAGATTACCTCCTTTCAATTGGGTGTCAATTGGTGTAGACCTTTCGCTATGAGCTTGTGAAATGAGCTCACTTTTCATTTCCCGACTTGATGACACTTCTGGTATGGTTTCTAATGTTGGCTTAAGAGAGGTTGGGCCCCAAGGAATAGGTGGTGGTGGTCCCTCAAGTCTTGACTGAGCTTCCCTAATGAGTTGCTGATGTACAGCTAGATTGATCTTCTCCTCACGAGGGTTTGGGTATTCTTGAAGTTTCTTGGGTAGCCCAGATAAAGCTGCAATGCGACTTCTATGAACATCAATGATGGCCTCTAGAGTCTCATTCACTTTATCCACAAAAACAGAACCCCCAGAACTATCCTCAGTCGTACTAGCCTCATTTTGTTTAGTACTAGGCCCAGGTTGAGGTTGATGTTCCTCATGCACTTCTTGGGATGTAAAAGTTTGATCCCTCATGTTTTGTTTAGAGGCTTCTTGAGAACCAGTGGATGCACTTTTAGTTTGCTTGTTTCGGTTCTTCTTCCTCCGAGTGGTTTTTTTTCTATTGGACTGTAGGGTCTTGTCCACTAGATTTGTCTTTGCATCCCTAGTTCAAGGTGTCTCATCAGCTCGGCATTTCGTGTCTGTGATCTAGTCATGACTCTAAGTGGCACGACATCCTCATTCTCAGATGAAGGTGGTGATGGAACTGCCCCTACAAGGTTGAGTGAGACCTTTGGTTGAGAGGTGCCTTCCTCATGTGGTTTCAGCAGACAATCTTTTGGGAAGTGTTCTACACAACACCCTTGACAATATCTTTCAATTGGTGGAAACTGTTGTACTGTTGTATTGGATCGAGATGCTTGCCTTGAGCGATGTGGACAATCACGAGCCCAATGGGGTTCTCCGCACTCATAACAGGGGCCCATTGGTTTGGCCTCTACTTTCCTTGGCTGCCATTGACCTGAGGGACCTGGAGTCCTAGGTTGGTAGCCGCCTAGCAGCATTAAAGAGTTTTGTTCCCCTGGTTGAGTGCTTGGTTTAGGTATGCGGGGCTTTCAAAGATATTTTCTTTGGATGAATATGATGCATATTCCTCCTCCACATAGCCTGGGTTTACCAAGTCTCTACACATATTTGAATTGTCGTAGTCAATAACCCTCACAGGAGCAGTCCCAGGAGCAGGAGGTTGAGCACCAAGAACAGGTCGTGCTTGCTCTTGTGCCATCGGTGGCTTACGTTCAAAATTAGTATACTGTTGATACATTTGTGGAGCCACTCCACTCCTTGGCTGCTCACGTTCCTGTCTCATTCTCGCAATGCGAGTACATTCTTGTGTGGTATGGGTAAAGTTCCAAGCACAGGCTTGGCACCACTTTTTTGTGGGTTGGTTTGTGACTAGAGGAGAAAAGGTATTACATTCCTCTGTTTTATGGTTCCTCTGTTTTATGGTTACCGCCACATGCTCCACAAAGATGAGGACCTGTAGGAAGTACACTCCTCATTCTTTGTTGTTGTTGTTATGGCTGCAAGGGTGGACGATAGGTCTGTCCCAATCTCCTTAGTACTAGGTTAGCTATCTGGTCTGGATTTACTAGCGCGCTAGACCCTGAACTTTGGTCATCACCCCACTGATCTCTAGGTTTCACCTCTTGGCCAGAACCATCTTGGAATTTGAAGTTATCGGTGAAATCCATAGCATCATGGCAACACTCATTGAAATTTGTATGCTTCTTCGCATAGAGATGTGTATGCAATGTTGAATTTTTGAGTCCTTTTAAGAAGAGAGAAATTAATCGACTTTGGGCGGGTTTCTCATCCTCTGGGCAACGATTAATGTACTGCTTCATTCTATTTACACAGTCTCTAACACTCTCATTCTCGCCTTGCTTGAAAGAGTAGATGTGTGCTACCCTGTCATGTTGAATTCCCATCAAGGAAAAAGCAGCAATGAATCTCTCTTCCAAAACTCGTAAAGAAGATTTATCTGAAGCCTCTAATGCCTGAAACCAAGCAAGTGCTTTTCCCTCAAGAGTGAGTCTAAATCCTTCAATTTGAGTATGCTTATCAGCCACTTGCTCAGCTCGAACTGCTTGCCTAAATACTGCTACATGGTCGTATCAAAGAGTTGATGGTCTTACTTGTCTTGAATACTCATCATAGGGCCTACGGCCTCTCACTCTCAGTGGGAATTGTTCCTCTCTTTGGTAAGACGGTCCACATGCATCCAAACTTGGTGTGGGTCCCCTATTACCAGCCTCACCAAACCCCTCCAAAGATCTTGTCACCCGCATTTCAGGAGGTGCATTAATGGGAGGACGAGTTGGCTCCCCAGGTGACTTCGTAGAGCGAACACCATCTCCACCCATGTACATGTTACCCTGGTCATTGACTAGAGGTGCTCTATCAAGTTCTGAGAAAATGTCTGCGATCTTAACAAGATACCGTTGTTGTGGATCCCTAAAGATCTCAGCTCCTTGAGCATTTGTGTAGACATATTGGAGTCTCACATTAAGTGTTAACCCCATGGTGTCGGCTTCAAATGGATTAAAGGATCTTGTGGGTGTTCTATTTGGGGCTACGGGATGACTATTTGTCGGCCCTAGATTGTCCATGGACAATGAACTAGTTGTTCTGGAGGAAAGGGTATCGGATTGGGATTCAGAAAGGGTTTCAGCAATATCTGCCAAATTGCCTACCGATTGGGTCCCACTTTCCTGCATAGGTACTCTAGAAGGTGCCCTAGGCCCTATGGCAAAATCTATAAGACGTCCCGACCGCAAGTGCATAAGGTCAAATTTTTTTTTTGGTTTTTTATGTGTTTTTGTCTTGTTTTGTTTTTTGTTTTTTTTGTTTTTGTTTTTTTATTAAATAAATAAATATATATATGTATATATATATATTTTTAACCTACCTAATCACTAAATGCAACTAAAATGAGTATGTGTGGCGTAACTATCTATCCTATTTTTTTATTATTATTTTTCTTAAATGATTTTTTTAAATAATTTTATGTTTTTACTTTTTTTTAATTAATTACAAAAATTATGAATCACACTAAAAAAATACAAATTATGCACAAAGTTACAAAAATTAAAGAATGCAAGTTACACTATTTATGCAAAAAACTTAAAAAAATAAAGAATTACAAAATATGCAAAAAAGGAGACTCCTAAAAAACACTTAATTTATAGAATTTTTTTAATTTTTTAATTTTTATTTTTTTAATTTCTATTTCTTTTCTTTTATTTTCTTTTGTTTTCTTCTCCTTTTGTTGTTGTTGTTTTTTTTTCTTTTGTTTGTTTGTTTGTTTGTTTTTTTTAAACTAATAAATTTTGTACCAATTACAAAAAATATGAATCTACTAATTATGCATCAATTACAAAAATTCTAAAAAAATAAAAAATAAAAAAATGCAAGCTACTTTAATTATGCAAGATTTTACAAAAATTTAAAAAATGAACAACAGATTCAAAATACAAAAATAAAAATTGTTTTTCTTCTTTTTTTTTCTTTTTCTCTTTTTTCTTTCTTTCTTTTTTTTCTCTTTTTTTAAAATTGTTTTTCTTTTTCTTTCTTTTTCTTTTTTCTTCTTTTTTCTTTCTTTTTTTTTCTATCTCTTTTTCTCTTTTTTTAATAAAAAAATATTTTTTTGTTGTTTTTTTATATTTATTATTATTATTTTTTATTTAAAATACAAAAAAATAAAAAATTAATAAAAATTAAATTTTTTTTTGAAAATGCACCAACCTTATCCGCCGCCTCGCCGACTCCCGGATTCTTCGTTGGCACGCCCACTCGCCGATTCTTCAATGCACCGCCTCTGCTTCTACCAGCCAACCTTCACAACTGCAACGCTGGCCGCCCAACACCTTCACATCCACTTCTACGTGCGCTCCCTCTTCTGCGCCTCCACTCCAACAGCACTCCTCTGCCTTTTTTTCACTTCGACGCCTTCCCCCGCTGGTGCTTGGTTGCCTACAAACACCCTCGCCTTCTGCTACGCTGGCCAACCTTCACAACTGCAACGTTGGCCGCCCAACACGTTCACCTCCACTTCGACGCCTTCCCACTGCCAGCCGCATCCTCTGCATTTTTTTTCACTTCGACGCCTTCCCACTCCAACTGCCGACGCCACCACGCCTTCGCCTCCACGTCCTGCAACACCTTCGCCTTCTTCCAACTGCCGTCTGCACCCACTGCAGCTCCACACCTTCGGCTTCCACTTCGACGCCTTCCCACTCCAATTGCCGTGAATGCAACCCGGTTAGCGCATAGAGGCTGTCCCGAATGGGAGAAGATTAGTTAACCACACACTAATGACTTCTAGTCCTACTCAATCCTTCTTCATCACTCAAGCAATCAATCTTACATAATCAAAGCATCAAGATTAGGCTACACTTAAGTATAAAAATGCAACTTATGCAAAGAATCTAACATACAAAGAGCTATCACACAAGCCTCAACTACACATCATTTCATGCACAAGCTTCATCACATGCACTCTACAAATCAGATTTTAGCATCAAAACATCATTAAGAAATCTAGATTAGCAAGTGTGTAGACCATAACCTCATATCATTGAAAATGTAGAGAATAGAGAGTACAAGATTGAAGCATGAATGGAGATGGAGAGCCTTGGGAGAGCACATGAGAAGGAGCTATGGAGCAAGCTCTCTCTATGAGCCTCTCAACCAAATGACCAAAGAGTCCTCTCTAGCTCTCAAATGGGCCACCTTTTATACAAAAACTCTAGAACTCCCAAAAGTTCCCATGTGGGATTATTGTCAAGCCCTCTCCCACATTCATCTACAACTTGGAACTCTTTTTAAGAGCCCTAAGTGTCTTTTTTGTTGCATCCTTGTATTGATCTTCATTCGTCATGCAACAATCTTGCCTTCAGCCCTTGCTTGGCTGACAATGGTCCTATCCACCTCATCTTGTAGCTACCTGTTTAACTCTTTTGTCCTGACTAGGGATTCTCTCATCATTGCCATTTCTTCTCTTGTTTCTTCATTTGCCTTATGGAGCCTTGTTATCGACCTTTACATCTCCTCCATACGGCCTGCCCCCACTCTTCTTCTTCTTCTTAGCTCCTCTTGGAGTGGTTCTCGTGCTGATTTCTCAGTTCTTAGATGGTGGCCTCCTTTTCCCTAGCCTCTGTCTATAGCATTGCTATCCCCTTCGCTCCATCCGTCATACACCTTTGAAGGTAGTTGAGACTCCCTTGTACCCAGCCTGCTTCAATGATTTTTGAAAAAATTACAAGATAGGGCTCAGAGGGCTCGGCCTATGGTTGCTTGAGGTGGATGGGTTTGATGATCATAGTCCCCTTCTATTCTTGTCCCGAACTGCTAGTGTATTGTGGTGGCAGTTTCATGTTGTGTGTGTAGGCACTATGTTGAGGGGCCTTCCTATTGTTATTTATTGAGCTTCTATGAGAGGATAGACTTCTCGATGCCAGAAAAGTCCTCCTTGAGTTCTTTGCTACTCTTCTCCTCTGCTCCTATCTTTCTTTTCTTCGCCTTCTTCTTTTCTCCAAACTCAAATGCCCTCTTCTTTCTAGACTTTGTTTGTCCTGAAGTCTCCTCTGCCTTGGGCTTTGCAGCAGCAGATTCTTATGACTCTATATCCTTTTTGTGGCCTATCTTCTCCTTATTACTCTTCTCCTCTTTCCCAGCTCCTATGTGTGCTTTAAAAAATGTTGTTATATAGGGGCCAATCTTCGTCTTGGTGTTCGGGTGGCTGACCTTACCAGTCTGGTCCTTGATGTTATTATACAACACCTCTGCGCCCGGACCACCTTTGTTGCTACTTCTGCTACTTTCACCAATCCATATGCCTTTCTTGACATGCAATATGGCTTGTGGGTGAGATTGATCATCTCCACCATGAAGTGTATACGCTTTTGCCGATCCTTGTCAAGATCTCCTGTGGTCTTGAATTCTTTGGCCTTAACTTCTAGAGGGACAAATTCCTTTACAAGGTCTTCTTTATCTGCTACCTTGATCATCTTGCCCTCACCTTCCACTGGTAGCTTGAATACCTCAACCATTGAAAATCCTCTTCTTTCCTGATGGAAGCATGATGGTATTGGTTTTCTGCAGTTGTTCTAGCTGCTTTACTACATTATAGTTATGTTGGAGCTCCTCCTAGGGATAGCTCCACGAACTCTTTGAGTCCCATTTTCTCCAGCCTTTGTGCATTCTTATCGACCTCTTTGTACACCCTAGATGACAGGGGCTTAAACTCAAGCACCATACCTTCTTCCTTAGGAATGATGGGGTTGCTTGGAAGAAGGTGAGGAAACAAACAAGGTTTAGTAGGAAGAGAGTTAAGCGTGTAGGGTAGTTTTTCGAAAGCTAATTTGGGAACTAGGCGTTTGATAGAGGCATTCAGTGGTTGCCGTGATGTGCACCCGTTCCAAGGGCGACCATAATTCCTTCATGTTTTCATGATTTCCCCATATCTCCCTTGTTATCTGACCATGAGTCCCTTCTACACTACTTATGAGGTTATAATGGCTGAGAATATGTGATGGCGAGGTGACAAGTTTCCCTTTACATTCATGTGCTCTTTTTTGTAGGCAATGTTAGCCCATCTGCGTTCACCCCATGTTAGTGGCCACCCTTCACCTACCTTAGGTTTTCACCTACATTATGTTTTTTGTACGAGTATTCACGGACGATGGAAGTTTTTCACCTACATTATGTTTTTTGTATGAGTATTCAACGATGAAAGTTTTTGTGTGAGCAAGAAGCTGCAATGAAAAAGATCTTTCTTTTTCCATGTTTTCTCTTCTTTTGCAGTTAGTTCCTTGTCAAGTTATCTATTAGGGTTGAGGCCCTAACATGCAACTTTTTTTTCCTGCCTGCACCATGCTACCACCTGGCTCCTCAGAATCTGTGCATACATTTATCAAATTTACATATGGGATATCTATTTTTGGGTTTTCTTCTTTTCCATTTTTAATTTCTCTGGAATCCTCTCCTCTTTCTTGCTCTTGGTTGGACTCCGATTCCAATTCCCAAGGTATCTCTAGATCAAGATTATGGTTTCCTTCTAGACACACTTTTTATTTTGGCATCCTTCCATAATAAGGCTTCAACCTATAGCTGTTTACCAGCTTTTTGAGTATTTCTCCATCCATACTTGCTAATTTAAAAAGTTCCAATTCCTAGTTTCATGACAATCCTGAATGGACCCATCCAAATCATTTTTAATTTTATAGGGTGGGGTCTCATTTTTGATGAGAACAGTAGGACAATATCTCCTTTCTCGAAGATCCTGAAGTTTGTATTCCTTTCCACTTATAGCTCCTTCTCTTTTGCACTATTTTTGCTATCCATGCACTGTGTAGTCTCCTTTCATCCAGCTTGAGGAGTTGTTATATCATGTGCACCTCTTAATCTTTCCGGAGATAGCCTTTCTTATAAGCTATTTGGAATGCCCATAATGGTGAGTGTAGCTTTGTGTCGCAGTCATTCCTATTCTCATTTATTGTCTTGATTAGTATTCCCTTCACGATCTTCTTGGTGGACTCTACTTGGCCTTTAGCTTATGGGTAATAGATTGTCAACTTTTTGTGTATTACCATATGCTGTTCTGTCATCTTCCTGATTACATCATTGATGTAGTGGCTCCCTTGGTTAGTGACTATCTCTATTGGGCTTTCTATTGGGCATCCAAATCTTGTCATTATAGTTTCAAAAAGAAACTTTGCTATGGTGTGGCTGATGCCTTGCAGTCTCTCATGGCCTTGGCCTCCACCCACTTTGTACAATAATTTGTGGCCACCAGAATGTATTTGTTTCCTATCCTTTGAGTAGCTGGTTTCAATGGGCCGACAAAGTCTAGACCCCACTTATGGAATGGCTTGAGTGGTAGGACTGGATTATGAGACATCTTGTTTGCATTGTTCGGTTTTCCCAACCTCTAACCCATGTCGCATAACCTTGCGACCTTGTGTGCATCTTTTAATACAGTCAGCAACAACCACAGTCCTGCCTACTGCCTGAACACTTTTCTATTGGTGACTTCTCCATAAAAATGCCCACTGCTTACACCTTGATGTGCTTCTGCTGTGAACACAACCTATTGCTCATGCTTAGGGACACATCTCCTGAGAATCTGGTTGATGCCCATTTTGTAGAGCTGCCCTGCCACTACCATGAATGACAAGCTTGCTCTAGAGAGTTCGCTTCTTTCTCTAATCTCTGGACATGAACTCTGGAAAAGACAAGTCAGACATATATTGTAGCATTTCGTCGTACCAGTTGGGTCTTTCTCCTTTTCTGAGAGGAAAAGTTGCGATCTGGGAAATCATCCTCCACCTCTTCTAGTTCTTCTCCTATTTCAAGTCTTGATAGGAATTCTACCACTGCATGATTGCTCCCAAGGGTGTGCCTTATGTTGAACTCAAATTCCTACAACAAGAGCATCCATCTAGCCAACTTTCCTACCAACTCTAGTTTGTTTATTAAGTACAAGAGAGATTTGTGGTCTATATGAAATTCAAACATCTTAAGTGCCTGAACTTCTTGATGGAGTAAATCATTCCTAGTGACTCCTTCTATGTGGTGGAGTAGTTCTTTTCCAGTCTGAGCAGCCTCCTGCTTGCATAGTACAGTGGTATGTACCATCCCTCTTGTGCTTTCTGCATTAAAGCACTGCCAATGGCTACATTAGAGGCATCGACAAACACATGGAACACCAAGGGCTGCTGGAGGATGGGAGCTACTGACAGTTCCTTCTTGACATTTCAGAATGCCTCTTGACAAGATCGAGAGACCAGGCATATTCTGCATTCATGTACAATGGCATTGCCACATTAGCTCTAGGAACCTCATGAATCTATTGTGCCACTTGATTAGCCCCAAGAATCTTGCAAGATCTTTGGCATTCTTGGGGATTACAGCTTCATGATGACTGCAACCTTGGTTGGATCCATCGCAAGCCCTTCTGTAGATAGTAGATGTCCCAAGAGAGATGCATTGGTTATAAAACGAAGGCACACTTTCTTGGATTTAGGCTGTGTTTGGTCCTCCTGCACTTTTCCAGGCACATTGTGAGGTGTGAAATTTGTTCATCTTTCTTCCCGAACACTCTAACATTATTCACAAACACCCTCATGTGAAGGTGGTCAGATATATCCTCAACCATTCTCTGGAATGTGGGAGGAGAATTTTTTCAACCCGAATGTCATCACATTGGAGGCAAATGCTCCCCATTCTGACACAAAAGTAGTCTTTTCTTTATGTTTCTAGGCCATTCCCAGTTGATTGTACCCACTAAATCCATCTAGAAAAGAATATGTTTCAGCCCCGCTACTGCATCCAACAAGGAGAATGAATGAAATGCAATGGGAATGGGTCGGATATAGTAGAAGCATTCAATTTGCGGTAGTCGTACACACCCTAAGCTTCCCATTCTTTTTTGAAAAAATGACTATCGGTGATAGCCATTCCTCCCAATCCACAAGATAGATGAACCCTACCATCAATAATTTGTCAATCTCTTTCTTCACCTGTTTGGCATAGTTTGGGTTCATCCTGTATCTGCTCTGCCTAATTGGGGTTGCATCTTCTTTCAAGTTAATTTTATGCTAGTAGAAACTGGGATTAATCCCCTTCATATCAAAATAGTTCCAAGCAAAAACATCCTTGTAGGAAGTAAGCAATTCCAGGAGCCTCCCTCTAAATTCCAGGAGCCTCCCTCTAAATTCCTAATCCAGTTTGGCACCAATCTTGGCTGTCTTGGTTTCTTGATCATCCCTTAGTTTACCTCCTCGAGCTCATCTTCTTGAACTATGATATTCCTTGTCTTGATCTCATATTCCTCTTGTTTTATAGCCACCATGGCTTTTTCTTGTTCTACCTGTAGCTCTTCCACATTATCTCGAGTATCCTCTTCCTCTTTACAAGTGCTTTCCTCATTCACTTCTATCACTTTAGGATGAGCTACCAGGACCTTTGGATCATACCTCTACACAATTCTCTCTATATCTACTTCAAATAGGAATAGTAGATCTAGATTCTCCTTTAAGATCTTCTCTTCTTCATCATCTTCTGTCCCTTGGTTTAGGCCTTCTACATGCATTGGTCGGCTTGCCGGTTTCAGCTTGTTCTTTCTTGCGCAGCACTGAGATACAGACTTTATTTTTACCTCTTTTGATTGTGATATTGTCAATCTCCTAGTTATGTTTTATTCTTCCACTCATGAGCCACGGCCTTCCTAGGAGGATGGGATATGCACCTACTATCTTGGTCATCTTAAGAACAATGAACATAGCAGTGAAGCTACATCCTACCACTTCTATTTGTTCTCCCCTTATTATCACAATAGGTTGGACCCTTCTCTGGTTAGCCATGCGAATCTATAACGAAGCAGGCTACATGTCAGTAATCCCTAGCTTTTAAGCCAAGCTATTGGATATTATATTTACCCCTGACCCTTTGTCTAGAATGACTCTTGTCATTGTATCACCTCTGATCCTCATAGTTACTTTTGGAATAGATGTATCATAGTCCTCAACCGTTTCCACATTTCTGCATTCTGCCACCGCAGGGTTTTTTGGTTCCTATCATTTGGTACTATGTCTTGCACAGGAGCTTGTGTCTGTAATTGGGAACTAGGTTCCGCATTTGATCTAGAGTGATATTCAATTTCATCTTGCTAAGATCCTCCCATAAGTCATATGCCTTTCTGGAATTGTTTCTTTTCTCCTTGCTAGTGGTCCCATCTTGGCCTCTGCATGTTCTTTCTTCCTCCTGTTTTGCTTCTCTCTCCTTTTCCTGACTTTCCCTTGTCAATTTTTCTAATTCGGATGTTTTCTAAATTTTCCTCTACTTCTTTTCTTGCAACGCTTCTGTTCATTTGGGCTGTAATTGACTCCAGTTAGCACTTCAATGTTTGTCCTTCAATTTCCCTCTGGTTGCAAACCGGCTTCTTTCCTACCCCGCCATAAAATTTCCTCTCTCTTCTTGATTAGGTTTGACATGTCTGAATTTCCTTGAAAATTGCCCAAGCGAGGATAGCAGAGAGTCCATGACTAGATCACTAAACTAGTAAAATGCATAAAGAATGGTAAGGATAATACAAGAAACTTCTCTAGCTTCTATCTCTATTTTGGTTCGGCCTTCTTACCTCTCGGCTTCTTGACAAGTCCTTGTGATCTTGTCACAACTATCATTTCTGGTCGCTTTTCCTTTCTTGCCCCATGGTCTATTTTCACCATATTCACAATTGCATCATTTCTTGTCGTGTTTGCCTCCCTTGTTTGCCTTGCCTTCTGCAAGCTGATGGTGCTGAAATATCGGGCAGACAATTTATCGGTGCCCTAGACCATTGTAGTAGAAGAAGGCTCCCCTTGGAGACTGAATCTTCCACCTCCTCTTCCATATGGTCTATTAATTTGAGGTCTTGTGGCAACCTGGTTAATAGTGGGGTCTTGTTGCTACCTTTCATTTACCCTTGGGTTCCCATTTTGTATGTTATAGTAACACGTCTCTGTAGAGTGATTGTCCCTTCCACACAGATGGTGCACACTTGTTGTGTGGCTCTTAACTGGCACTCCTCTTTCATGTGCCCTTGATTGTTGCACCTTGTGTACCGAACACGGTGGCCTGAGTCTGGATCCTTCGTGTCCTTTGATAATTTTGGTAAGGGGGGCCCTTATTTCTTCCTAAACTTTCTCTTCCTACTTCCTGCCATTCTTTTTGCTGGGCTTCTTCTCTTTGACATCCAACTCCTGACTAGATTCTGACTCCAAGGTATCTTCTCCAGAATCAAATTTTGAGGTTTTTTCTTCCACTTGTCCTTCTTTGTCTTCTTGGATTCTTTGTTTGTTTGCTTCAGGATCCCTTCAGCTCTAGTGGCTCTCCTGCCACCACCACTTGTAGGAAGGTTAGGGCTTCCATCGTATGAGGCTACTGTCATATGGAGCTTTTCCCTTAGTCCTCTCTCACAAACCACTAGCTCAGTGTGGCTGGAGCGGGACGATTGGGCTAGTCTCCATGCACATCAACATTGCTTCAAATTCCATTGCATATTCCGTTGCATAGTATTTTGTTAGCCTCTTTTTCTATGTCATCCTCTGCAGCTTCTCTAGTACCTCTGTTATGGTCTTGTCTTTCCCGAATCTTTTCTGGAAAGCCTTCTTCAGCTCTTCAAATATCTAAAGTATTCCAGACAAAATTGGGCATACCATCTGGTGGCTTTGCCACACCTAATGTTGTGGCAAAATACTCTATCTTTTTCTGAACGGAGCTCTATTTTCCTGGAACGTGGTTTTAAAGGCAAAGATATGGGCATATGGATCCTCCTCACACTTGCCTTTGAATTTCGGATACTTGAAGGACATCCTACCCCCACAGCTGCCAGTTCTTCCCCTTCCTGAGCTTCCTGCCTCCTGTTTGGTAGTTCCTAACGATCTTCTTCCTGATTCATTAATGGTTTTGGAATTAGTCTCTCTTGCTGTTGTGGAATCTTGCCTGGTTCTTGGTGAGATCTTCTTCCTGATTCCTTAGTTGTTCCAGAATCAGTCTTTCTAGCTGCTATGGAATCTCATTTGCTAATATTCTTGGTCAGCATCGAGGATGGTGTAGTGATGCTTCTTGTTCTATAGCGTCAGCCTGTCTAAGGCGGTGCCACATTTCCCTATTTGAGCTTCCTTCATTCTCCATGCCTGCTCCATTGTGTTGTCATGATTCTCTAGTTAGCATTCTTGACACTAGTTGGTGTCAAGAATGCTAGTTAGTGTGTGATTTTTCTTTCTAGGCTTCTTTCATTCTCCATGCCTGCTCCATTGTGTTGTCATGATTCTCTAGTTAGCATTCACACACTAGTTAGTGTGTGAATGCTAGTTAGTGTGTGATTTTTCTTTCTGGGCTTCTTTTGATTAGTTTACTCTATTGACTATGTAGGACTTAATGTATACTAGCCTCTATCTCTCTGCTTCCCTACCTGGCATACCAGTTCCCCAAAAAGATTGCCAAAAGTGTCAGTGTCTAGTCGATACCCAACACTTAAATGGTGGCATACCACCTAGTCAACTTCGAGGGAGACGTGACTAATGCAACTGTGCCCAATACGATAAGCCAACCCTAGTGCATTGTGCCACCGATCTGGCTAAGCTAAGGGAGTTAGTTGTGATAGCGTAGACGTTAGCTCCTACATCTTATGAGATTCTTGACATGGCTCCGCATTCTGTTTCTATATAGGAGTTACTTTCAGATAGGAATGACATTGGACCCAGATTCCAGTTAGAAGACATTGCCAGATACCGGTGCACAAAAGCTTATCCACAAGTGGAGAGAATGCTTATGGCTACCAGCACATGACACTAGACTAAGCACACACACAAGCTCAACTTGCCCTCATTCTTACACACCCATTCATTCACAAATACAAGCAAGAGGAACACAATCACTATGCACACAAGCAAAGAGAAAGACCTCACTCCACTCCTATCTTCCTACAAGCATGCACACACTCAAGCATCAAGCTTCCATGAAATCTTCAAATCAGCCCACATACATAAAAACGAAATACTAAAAGCATGCATAAGATTAAAATGATTAGAGAAGATGAGAAAAACGCATGACGTTGCTATTGATTCAATGAAGAGATTTATCTCATACTACAAAGATGTAGATGGGGTGAGAGAAGAGTCTTCACCTCTATAGAGAAGAGGGATGAACTTAGCCCAAAGTGTGCCTAAGCTCTCAAATGAGCCACTTTTTATACTAAAACTCCTAAAACTCCCAAAACTTCCCATGTGGGATTATTCTTAAGCCCACTCCCACACTCATCTACAACTTGGAACTCTTTACAAGAGCCCTAAATAAGAATGTCACTTGTTTTCCTTCTTGCATCTTTGTGTTGTATCCTTGCATTGATCACCACTCGTCACGCAACACTCCCCTCTTCCTATTTTGCGCACGTCCTCGAGCGCGGTAGAAGCAAAAGCTGCAAAAAACGATGGATACAAGTAAAGCCTTTTATTGAAAAAAAACTAGCAATGACAATCTCACACCTGAGCATACAAGTGAAAGGCTGATTAGAGTTTTAAAGAGTGCTAAAAGAGGTGAGTAAAGACTAGTCAAAGTGAGACTAAGTGGTAGATAGTGCTATGCAAAGGCAAGTGTGCTTGTACACCGTGGGTTATGACCATAGTCTCAATGTCCTACAAGTGTTTAAGTTATTCCTAAGTGGCAACCCGACTCCTAAATATGAGCAATGGTGATTGGACCTTTTTTTTTTGGGTGTGTGTGTGTTAAAGATGATAAAGAGAAAGGTTCCATCCCAATGAGACCCAAGCAATGGCCAAGAGACCTCCGCCAAGAGAATCTAAAGGCCGCTAAGTATCTCAAGGGTGATAGACCCTTTTCTTTCTTTTTGACATAAGGAGTATCCCATGAAGATGAGGGCATCGGTCTCGAGGGCCCATAATGTACCCCAGAGTCCTATCAACATCTATCAAGGTGATAGAGTCCTTGAAGGTTTTTTCTTAATCTTTTAGATGTCAGTGTTCACCCCATGGAAACGAAGGCATCGGCCCTCTAAGACAACCCAAGGTCCTACCAAGCATTCCACATGGCTGTAGACATGTCATGTCTCGATTCACTTGTATATATTTTTTAGGGCATGATTTTTGTAAATTTTTAATTAATCCTAGCACCTAGTCCATACCTAAGAGGTAGCTACCACTAGGGATAACTAATATACTTCGAGAGCATAAGAACTTGGCATACTCTGTTGGTATATATCCTACAGTGTCTTCAAATAGAAATACCTTCTACTAAGTCCTCTAAGAATCTAGAAATCACTCACCACCTTTTAACAACTAATTTAAAACTTAAACCAGCCAACTGTGTGTGAATATGCAAACAATATATCCGAAAGTTAAAAGCATATAAAGAACAAAAGATTATGGTTTGAATACACCTGTTGTAGTGCTCGTTGATGTTGTGCGTTTGCATTGATGCATTGCTGATGTTGTGCAGATTGCTTCTCTTTGCTCTTTGTAGGCATTGCATGTCTCCCCCCTTCCTAATTTGTGTGCATGGTAGGTGGACTATTGGGGCATGTTTGTATGCTCTTGTTTAGCTGAGATCTCTACGAAATGTTTATTAACAAACAAGAAAAGAAAAGAAAGGAATAAAATTTGTTATTGGTACCAATCACCGAATATAGCCGAGGGGAAAAACCCAGTGGGAGAAAAGTGCCCTGGCTTGTTGATCTTATTGTGGAGTTGATAAACTTACCCTTGCACTGGTGGTGGATCCGTGTCTACTTCTGTTGGAAAGATGGTATCAATCACTTCAGGATGCAGGGACAACCCTGTACAAAAACCGGCCTCTGGAGAAGGTGGTAGAGGAAGGAGTGCTTCCTGGCTAAAATATAGCATTGGTTCTATGGGAAGGTTAAGCAAACAATTTCAATTTTGGAACTGCTCAATATAGGTACTCATAGTGATCCAAAATTGACATGTTGAGACTTGGGGAAGGAGGGCTTGCAAGATAGGTGGTTGCAAGTCATTTATGCATGTATCCCTCCATTGTTGTGCTTGAACCTCCTCAGGTAATCTACGTTGATTTGGTCCTCTCTCTCGTATTCTCACATCAAGAAGGTTATGGCGTTGGGGTGTAATTTCCACAATTTGTTTCATTAAGCCCATGCCATATTGTCGAAAGTAAGAGCGGCATAGCCAACAAATGTGTGAAGCTTCTCCTAATACGAGTCGTGCACACTCTTGACAATGTGGAAATGGGTGATGCTGTTGATAGAATAAAGTGACAAAGTGATGCCCACAGCAATTTTCACCTAAGGGAGCATAAAAGTACCTAGAATGAGTTTGAAAAGGAGGAGCACTATAACCCCCGCGATGTTCAGGTTGAGTACTATCAGGGTCAATGCATGGTGGACATGTATCTCGCCAAGTATCTATCAGGAGGTATCTAGTCGTAGAACAATGAAATTTAGAAACTTCAAACTTTATACACTCATATCCATCATTACAATCCCAATCAAAAACATTGTAGATAAGATCATCCCAAAAAGAACACAATCCTCTAAAGGCATAAGGAACCACATTAGTAAATGTGAGACTATTCAAACACTGATCTACCAAAGAGCTTCAATTGTAGTGTTAATGCCTTACCTTTGGTTTTGGGTATGTCCTTCTTAAGAGGTGGGAAGGTTAGCAATTGTCGAGGAATTTGAGCAAGATAAGAGGATTTAGGCATTGAAGTGCTAGAATCTATGCTCAAAGGAGACTCATGTAAAGTTGGATTTGTCTTAGGTACAGGAGTTGATGGTGGAATTGTGTAACAAGGAGAAATTGGGACCACTAGTGATTCAATACATGTTTTGGGAAGGTCAACACAAGGAGATTTGTAGGTGTTATCACAACCACCTATCCTATCTTGAAGAGGTTGTGTTGATTTCCTTTGCACCCACTGATATGGAAAACCAAGGATGGCTTTTGGAATCTTATTGATACACTCTTTTACCTCTAGTAAACCATGGCATTTGGGAAGCCAAAGTGCTGTTGCACCCTCATAATAGCCTTGTGCTTTAAGAACATGCTTTGGGACCCAATGAGTAACAATCTAAAGTTTAGGCTTGGAAAAGATGTGC
The DNA here is from genome assembly GCF_041138505.1 of Cibotium barometz. Lineage (NCBI taxonomy): Eukaryota > Viridiplantae > Streptophyta > Polypodiopsida > Cyatheales > Cibotiaceae > Cibotium > Cibotium barometz. Next base: position 46,245,607 of record NC_141091.1, read on the forward strand.
TTTTTTAGGAGGCTTAGCAACTAGGCTAGATGGTACAAGTTTGTCTGCATCTTTGGGTAGCCAAATTGATAATTCCTTCTTGCATGGCCTTCTTTGAGCAGTGACTAGAGTAGTTGGAACATGCTAGCCATGGCTTTCACTTGAGGACTCATCGATTATCCACATCATTTGTGTTGGAGCTTCAAGGGCAGATTTTGAAAGTGGGTTGTGTAAGGTAGAAACACCACCCTTTTGACATGATAAAGCTCGTGGAGTAGCAGATCTCAATACGCAATCAGAATCAATTTGTAATTTGTATTGTCTATTATTCCAATCTAAAGAACAATTGGTAGCACTTAACCATGATCGACCGAGAACAGCCTCTACCATTGCCTTGGACTTACTTGCCACATAAAGGGAACTGACATCTGGTGATCCTGAATGGACATCATAATGACACATTTTCCCTCTATAGGGTTATCTTCACCTGAGAAGCTTCGTAAGTCAATAGGAATGTGCACAAGTGTTGGTTGTCCCAAGGCTATCCATGTGTCAAACGAGAGAACATTATAATCTGCCCCAGAGTCAATTAAGGCAGAGACAAAGTAGGTAGTCTCATGAAGATGAAGACACACTTGAATATTGAAAGGATTGACATATGGTTCATCAATAGCCAACTGTAAGGCCAACATAGAAGCCTTGCGACGCTCCTTGGCTTTTGCAACTCTGGTTTTAGCCTCTTCTTGAGCCTGACGTTTAAGTAGGTCATGTGCTTCTTTCCGTGTGTGTGCAGCATGCATTTGTTGAAGCATGGCTTCAGTTAATGGTTCATTGTATTTCTTGAGACGACTTCCATTAATGAAGTTAGGTATTCACCTTCTAGTGTCTCTAAACGCACTGCACCACTTGGAGTAAGCTCATTAATCACAAACGGTCATAGGCCACGTTTTTTGAGCTTTCTCTTATGCTTCTTAAGTGTGTACAAGAGCACAAGGTCCCCTTTTTTAATTGGCCAGTTGTTACATTTCTATCATACCATTGCTTTTGTCTCCTCTTCTCGACATACATCCCCATTACCGCTAATAAGCGGGTCTCATCAAGCTTTTCCAATTCATCAATGCATTGTGAAAGCTCATGACCAGTCCAGTCCAATTGTTTAGCAACTCGTAGAGTAGGTACAAGAAATTCAATGGGAAGAATTGCATCTAGCCCAAAAGCAAGCTCAAATGGGGTTGTGCCCACAGATGTTTTATAGGTTGTCCTATATGCCCAAAGAACTGAGTGCAACTTTTTCTCCCAATCAGTCCTATGTCCCTCAACAATCTTTGTGAGTGCTGTGCAGAGAATATTGTTAGTACTCTCAGCTTGTCCATTGGTCTGGGGATGATAGAGTGCAGAACGCTTGTGAATTACCATAAATTCTTGAAGCAAAAACTCTATGACCTCATTCACAAAGTGCACACCTTGATCACTAACGATTTCAATAGGTAAGCCATAGCGTGTAAACACGTACTCATATAAGAACTTGGCTGTGGTTCTGGCATCATTTTAAACTATAGCCTTTGCCTCTACCCATTTGGTCAAATAGTCAGTTGTGACTATAATATATTTGGCATGCATGTGACGAGCTGGAGGTTTAATGGGACCAACAAAATCAATACCCCATTTTGCAAAAGCACGTGTGCTTAACATAGGCCGCAATGGCATATTGTCCTTTGTGATGGGAGGTTTGGTCCTTTGACAATCGTCACAACGTTTTACATATTCTTCGGCATCCATTTGTAAGGTTGGCCACCAAAGCCCAGACCACCTAATCAACTTAGCTGTGGTATTGCCCGAAAAGTGTCCACCCCCAACACCTGCATGTGCATGAGTCAACATTTTCAAGTAGTCAGCTTCACATACACACATGCATAAGTTGCCATCCTTGCCCCTCTTGTAGAGTTGGCCCTCTATCACCATATAGTTTGCCGTTTCAACTTCAATAGTAATTTTTTGATCAGTATGACCATGCTGAAGATAGTCCACAATATACTTACTCCAACTTTCTAAGATGGATTCAGACCATTTAGGAGCTGTCTCTACAAGGAAAAGTGTTGAATCTAACACGTGATCATCCACACCCACAGGAGCTTCGCCAGAGGTGATTCGAGACAAATGATCTGCCCTAAGATGAGTTGTTCCTTTTCGGACTGCCACTTCAAAATCAAACTCAAGAAGGATGACAAACCACCTCACAATCCTTCCAGTTGCACAAGGCTTATTCACCAAATATAGTACTGCTTGATGGTCCACAAAAAATATGAATTTGTTTGCCAAAAGGTAATGGCGAAACTTTTTCACTGCATATATCATGGACAAACCTTCTCTTTCTGTTGTGGTATAATTCTTCTCAGCATTGTTCAACTATCGACTAGCATATGAGATTGGGAAATCCTTATTATGTTCTCCCGATTGAGCCAAAATACATCCAATTGCAAAGTTTGAAGCATTAATATGGACATGAAAGATTTGGTTCCAATCTGGTGCCCGTAAGATGGGTGCAGTCACTAATGCTTGCTTCAACTTTTCAAAGGATTCCTCACACTCATCAGTCCAATTAAACTTTACAAGAAGAGCATATAATGGTCTGGCTAGGATAGCGTACATGTAGATGAATCGACAATAATAGCCACAATGTCCCATGAATATTTGTACCCCTTTAGGGTTGATAGGCCGAGGTAATGAGATAATGACATCAATTTTATCCATATCTGTTAAAATCCCATTGCGAGAAACAATATGGCCCAAAATTTTCCCTTGTCTTACCATGAATTTGCACTTGTCAGGATTCAAGCACATACGATAAACTTGACACTTTTGAAACACAAGTCTGAGGTGTTCTATATGATCATCACGCTCTTGTGAGTGAACACATAACTCATCCATGAAGATCTCAAGAAATTGCCTAAGGTACTCCTTGAATACATGACTCATTAACCGCTGAAAGGTTGCTGGTGCATTTGTTAGACCAAATGGCATAACACGATAGGCAAAGATACCATCTTCAGTAGCAAAGGCTGTCTTGTGTATATCCTTTGGATCAATTGACACTTGATTGTAACCGGAGAATCCATCCAAGAAACTATATGCCTTTTTTCCTGCAACTCGTTCTAGAACATGATCCGTGATTGGAAGTGGGTAATGATCACATACAGTAGCTGTATTTACCTTCTTGAGGTTTACACACACTCGAAGTTTTCCATTTTTCTTCGGCACCACTACAATAGGGGAGACTCATTCAGTGTGTTCAATCTCATAGATAAATTCTGCCTCTAAGAGCTTGTCTATTTCTTCTTTTATCTTTCATGCAAAATTCTCATTGTAAGTATAAGGACGTTGCTTGGAAGGCTTTGCATCCTCTCGCAATGGAATTGTATGCTGACATATGCTTGGATTAACTCCTTTGAGGTCTTTATAACTCCAAGCAAAAACATCGCGATACTCCTTTATTGTTTGAATTAATAACTTCTCCTCATCTAAGGACAAGTCTGTGGCAATCCACACATAGCGAGGCTCTTCTCCTGGCTTAGCGATATCAAATTTTTTTGCATCTTCTGGACCATCATATGAAACCCTTGGCATGCTTGGCTTTTGTCGCATGGGCTGTTGAAGAACAATCTTCCGATCTTGAAGAGTGTACTGTGTGAAGTTGGGGGGAACATTGAGACCTTGTTCTTGTCCACTTGAGTCGTCACTCATTGAAGACCATGCGGTTTTGAGCTTTCCTTTGCAATCTTGCATCAGATTTTTTTGTTCAACCGTTATCTTTGCACTTCCGACATTCTCTTTTGAATCGGTTTTAGACTTGAGTTTTGGTTTTTGTTTCTTTGTTTTTTTACGATTTTTGCTAACAGTTTTTAGCTTTTCTCCTGGTTGGAATCCATCTGATCGTTTTACTTGGTCTTTGATACTGTCTTGTGCTTGGACATAGTATAGATATCCGTTCTTTCCTGAGAAGTGAGGTGGTGGTCGAGAGTGTTCATTCTTAAACTCCTCCTTTTCTTTTTGTAGTCTCTCACGTCGTTCCCTCTCATCTTGTTTACGGATTCTCTTATGGCTCTTACAGCATTTACGTTTAGGTCGGCGGCTTCGAGGGATCTCTACTTGAACCTCCCTTCCTCTCAAGAGCAGGCGTGCCTTTCCTAACTCTTCCTCAGGGATTATCACATCATTATCAAAATCAGAGTCCCATCCATCTTCCTTATCAGCATCATTAGCAGATTCGAGTGTTAAATCCTCCACTGAGACTTCCTCTACCTGCAGTGCTGTTGTGGATGCATCCCCATAGTACAAAACATCTAGAAGGTCACGTGGTTGTACCATTCGTATAGGAATAATGTCATATCCATCTGAGTCACAAAATTGAATTGGCTTAGGTAAAGCACATGTCGATAATGTTGCAAGGACATGACTCCATTCTAGTGGATCAATTAAGTGCTCAGGGAAGGGTTGTGGAATGTATGCCTCATCTGATACGATTACCCTTAAGTCTCTCAGTGTTGAAATCCCTACATGAGGCTCCCCACATCCACAGATCTTCTCGCCCATCTGACAATGTAACACTTGAGTCCTCAGATGAAGCAGAATCAAACTCATCTATTGGAGACCTTGTTACATCACGATATGAGGGATTCTTTAGGTTGACCCTTGTGATGACAGAATCATGTCGGAGGTACAAATAATTGTATCCCCAATCTTGAATCATTTGAAATTGTCGCATGAATGGTCTACCCAATATCACTTCATAGTTTGGATGTTTTTCAAAATCCACTACTGCAAAGGTGTGCTCATATTCAATCCCACATGTGGAGACCAATATGTTCTCAAGCAGCCCAAGGGGATGTTCTAAGCTTCCATCTGCTAGCTGCAAGCGCATCCTGGTACTCCTAATAGCTGGTTTGCCCCACTTTTCCCAAATGGACCTTGTCACAATACCCACTCTTGCACCACTATCAAGTATTGCAGTTGAAGCTACTTTTTGCAATTCTAATGGGAGGGTAGCATTTCCTTGATCATCCTCACAAAATTTTCCTACTTTGTTGATAGGAACTGGCATAACATGCTTTGTCTCAGGGTGTATAGTACAATGATGGTGGCCCTTTTATAGCAATACCTGCTCTGACAAACATGTGGCAATATCATTCCACAACTCAGGTCGAAGCTTTATCAAATCAAGCAAAGGTAAGGTACAAGCCACTGGTGCTGATAAAATAGCTTGCACGATACCCATATCCAACAGCCAACAGCCAACAGCCAACAGCTGCCTTCACCTCCTCGCCGCCAGTCAACTCACCGGTGCTGCTGACGGCAACACAGGCCTCACCACCTTCACCTTCGCTGCCCGGCCTTCACTGCCTTGGTATATGAACTCGCTGTAGATATGATATGCAAAGATCTCTCATCCGTCGTCTGAAGGCGATGCCGGCTCCGACCTGAAGGATACCCCCGTCAGGTGTGATGTCACATGTGACACCCAAAGTCCCACTGCATGTGCGCATCGGCATTGGTGGGGGCACTGGTGGTCGGGGCACTGGTGGTGTGGTACTCTGCCGCCGCCGCCGCTGATGCCTACGTGCAATACAAACATATGATATATTGAGATGTGAGTTTGTAAAAAATACTTGATATTTAATCCGTAATAATCGCCATAAAAGATATACCTGCGGGAGGAACGGCCACTACCCTGTGAATCAGGTGTCACACCTGAGTACTAGGAGGTACATCAGGAGTAAGCCGCTGACTCTCGTGATGTGATGTAACTGGGATAGGAGTCCTAAGCAAACAAAGACATCAAAAGGATATATATATTAAGAATTCTATATGTAAAAAATGGATGACATTACTATTTTATCAATCAAGAAGCTTACCGATGCGCAGTAGTATGTGCATGCCAAGACGTCTCCACTCCTGCATGAGGCTGGGAGGATGTACCCTCTCCAGGTCGTACGGGCATATTGAATCTCCCAAGAATCTCAATCGCACCGTCTAAACCTGCATCATCCATCTCCACATAATCTGTCATGGCCTTTGACACATGGCCTCTGACAGTGTATCTCGAGAAAGTCCAGTGCCTCGTAGCAAAGACGATGATCGCCAACTTCACTTTATGGCCGTGGTCACTCATCGTATCTATATATTTAAAACAACTATATGTCAGACTAGAGATACATTGTTAGAGAAGAGCTGAATACATTGTTAGAGAGGAGCTCAATACATTGTTGGAGAGGAGCTCAATCGGGCCAAGGCTCATATTGACAGCTGACCATAAGAGAGCGAAGGGCTAAAAGATTACCCACGGTGAAACCCCGAGGCTTGGGAGGCAACCCTAAGGCGGCTGGTGAAACCGAGCTATGGACACATAACATAGTAATTCTTTCAATTAAATACCTGGACTTTATGACACACACACAAACAGAATCCTCGCTTCCTCGCTTAACACCAGATTGGCCCCGAAGTCTGGCGCCCCTTGTGGTATTTATTTCTTCATTAAGAGATTGAAAATAGAAAGCGGGAGTGCAATTGGGCACTCTACCTGTTCCTGCTGAAGTTTACAAGTTTTGGAAGAATTTTGCAAGCATTACAGCACTAAAACTATCCCAAAACAACTCAGAATAAATCCCAACTGACTGAGTTCACTTCCACAAGTCTCAACCTACCCATTTGAGTCCCAAACAGTGAATTTCAACTTGCTGTATTTTCTGTACATACCTGTTTTTAGCTCTGTTTTCAGCTCTGTACAACCACCACACTGTCCTGGTAGACCCTAGCAAGGTCCCTCTGCAATATGGCATCAACTGGGCCTTGGAACAGCCCCTGAACAGTCCAAAAACAGCACTGATTTAGTGCTGAATTGGACACTTGCGTGGTGAGGTAACTACCCTCAACTGTTCCTGCTTTGGAGCAGCAGTTAGCTGCTCGTGTTCCTGTCAAAGGAGGCTCTTGCCTCAGCCAAAAAGCATATTCCCCACACAGCTGTACATAATTCATGAGAGAAGCCCACTAGAGGGGCATTACCATAGCTGAATATAGGTTAAGAGAGGCGGTGGGGAGCAAGCTCAACCCTCAATGCATAGAGAACAGGGAAGGGGAAGCTCCAATAGCTCTTAACCTGCAACAATCCACTTGAAAAGCCACAAAAATTAGCCCAGGGGGAAATCGAGCGCCCAGCCTCCTGTACTTAGAAACTGGCCTAAAAGCTACCACATGGCAGTCATGCAGCTCATTTCTTGTTCCAACCTTCCGGTCTAAAAATCTCCCAATCTGCTAACATTTTGACATCAGTCCTTTGGTGATTATTGATCCTTGCAACATTCCGGAGAGATTGACGTGAAGAGATTTCAAATCTGATCACTATCCAAAAATAGCAGTTTTCTTAAATTTTAGGGATGATGTCATCTACATTCCTTATGGTCTCTTGACCATCTTTGACCTCTATGCTCACTTCAGAATCTGCCTAGAAATCAAGATACAGTGACCTTTCAGGCGACGGCCACTAACTGGTGTGAACCGTCGCTTCTAGCCAAATCCATTGGCCTATCATTTTATCCAACAGTGACCATGTCTTGTTCACTGGTAGTCACATTTCAGTGCATATCTCAGGCTTGGCCATCCATTGGTCCAATGTCCCACTGGACCACCCAACTGTGCAATGGCCCTAGCTCTTCCAAGAGATCCGGGGGAAAGCAACAGCAGCCAAAGAAAGAAAAAGAAAAAGATATTTATATAAAGAAATAAATAGGGAAAACAATTGCAGCAAAGTACACCACCTGGTGAGACCCAGTAGAGCTGTCCGACTGCTCAGACATCAGTCGTGTAGTGTCTCACTGCTGGCCGACTGGATGTATGCGCAGTCGTGGGCCTCATGTGCTGCTGGCCGACTGTTGCTACAGTCGTGGAGGGCCTTATTCAACCCTCAACTTTTGCGCACACAAAAAAGCACCCAAAAACAGGCCGCCAGCCCCTCCATAAGCATGTGTACCCCTTCAGCACTCAGCCCAACTAGTAGCAAGTAGGGGAGAACCCCCACGTGTAGTTCAACTTTTGTGCGCCACCTGCAAATAGCTTGACAACGTGATATTCGACTCTTTGTTCAGTCCACGTGTAGTCCAGCCACGTGCAATCCAAGCTTATAGTCGCCACAGAGAGAGAGAGAGGTTCAGTCGGCCCTGTATGTACTGCAGTGCTACCACTTTCCAGAGAGAGAAAACATACATCCTCCTCTGCTGTCTGCAGCCCTTAAGCACACCTGCAAATCATCAACCCATCTCCTGTCCTGCAGCCCTGCGTAGCTTTTCACCAAAGAGAGGGAGAGACCCACACACCAGTTCAGCCCCTACGCAGCAGCCTTCTCCAGGAGAAAAGCACACGCTCCAGATTAAGTAGGCCTCTCGCAAAAGCATGAGAAAGAAAAAAAAACACATCCTCCAAAAGTGGAGTAGCCTGCCAAAATAGCTTTTGGGCCACCCAAGGTTTTAAAACCTTTATAACTTTAAGTTTTGCCCACCAAAGGTTATAAAACCTTTTTAAATTAAAGTCTCTTTGCCCCCTTCACACTTGGGGTTGTCCACACATGGGCTTCCTTTTTAACTCCAATCTGATGCCATTCACACTGTCCACCACGTCCCCGTGCACACCTGCATACTGTCTAGAGAAAAACACACGGTCATGACACACCCCCCTCTTGAAAAATAGCAAGCGTCCTCGATTGCACTCAATGGTATAGTAAGGCATCTTATGAGCAAAGACTCCCCATATGACAAAAATGCATCTGGGTGATAAAACAATCATCCTGCACAATAGGCCACACTGTCACGCCAAAGTGACAAACACCTCTTGTTTGTTCCTTCAGAACCTACAGCAAAAGTCTAAAATCAAATGGAAACACATGCATCATTCTACATATGACAAACATATGCATGACACATACATGCATTCGCAAACAATATGCTCCTCAAGATGCTCTACCTACTCTAAAGTAACAGTCTAAGGGCTGCTCGCAAGCCTTACGCCCATGGACATCTCGCAGGACCCACGACTGAAGGTAAAACATGAGCATATGAAAGCACTCAATGCATCCAAACACTACATCCACTAAGTACTTTCCCACATATGTCTCATGGCCATCCCGCAAGAGTCACACCCAGTGGTGCATCCATGAACATAATAAAGCACTTGATATATCATACCAACATACATGCATCACACCACACAGTCCAGAGTATTTCCCAATGTATTCTCAATGGTACCAGGATCTAATGGCACCAGAATACAAAAATACCTCTACCTCAAAAAGTGTATGCATACATGCACAAATAGAGTTTGATCCATATAGCCATGAACCAAAAACTCTAGGACTGCTCGCAAGACTTATGCCCTCCTCAGTACCTTCAGGTGAATACAAAGATGTCACCAAGCGACTCCCTAGATGACCACTGAGCCTATCTGTAACAAGGGAGTGGAGGTGCTACCCCCCTCTTGAGCATCAAGCAATGCTCCAGACCTATGCTCTGCTGAACCTGAATGAGCCGTAACAAGAGTCGACTCCAACTCAAAGACATCAAGATAAAGCTGCAAATCCTGAGGTGAATCTGCTAAGTCACCCTCCTCCATCCACTTCGCATCCATCAGTGAACCTCCTCCATCCACTTCGCATCGATCAGTGAACAGCTCATGAACTTCACAAGATAGCGACGGGAAACTTTACCTTGTACCTTTCTTTCCTTATGTGCAAGTATCTGCTCGGGAATAAGAACCTCGTCAAGTTCCTTCGCTTTCGTCTGAGCCTCATCCTGATACATCCTCAGGCACCCAATTTCCAAAACCTGCTTGCACTCCACCCAAGTGGTAAGCACAAGTCCTCGATGAAGCATAGTAGATCACCACTACTAAACATAGAAAGAAACTGTCTTCCGAACCCATGAAGCCTCTATGAAGATACGACCGGTGACAAACTGTCGAATGTTTTGCACCATAACACTTCAACTGCTTCTTGTTCTCCTGGCTGACTACTTCTTGTCCTTGGTGTCTTTTCTCCTGAGCTTCATCTTCAACTCTTGCTCTTCACCTCATATAGGCAAAGACACACAACCTTGCACTGTCTCTCCTGCACTTCCTTTTCACTTTCCTCATGTTGAAGCTTTTGATGTGACAACCACGGGCTCGCCTCCTTGAGAAAGTCAACGATGTCCCAACCAAAGCAACCCTGGGCTCGCCCACTTGAGAAAGTCGACGATGTCCCAACCAAAGCAACCCTGGGCTCACCCACTTGAGAAAGTCGACGATGTCCCGGCAACGGAACCTTGAAACCGGCCTGACGGGGGGTGAAATAAACACTCACACATAAAACACTTCAACGCCACTGAGGACCTAGAAAAGGAAAACAAACAGGGGGAGCTAGAGTGCTCCTGCAAACAGTACACGGACACCGATTGGCCCCAAAACGCAGTGGCGCCCCTTGCGGTATTTCTTTAATTGTTTAAAAGAGCTTTGATTACAATAAGGCTGGGAACTCATTTGTCAAAGTAGAACCCCTGAAGCTTGCAAAGAAATCCCATCATTGGCTTCTTGTCCACTCGGCATCCACAAACAAGCCCAGCCATTGTTCACTTCGAAATACTCTCTCACATTGAGTTCTGCATACAGAAGTCTTCTCCCATGATCAGGGCTGCCACAACCATCCATAGCCTCTCACCCTATGAACAGCATCACACCCTGACACATCCAATGCTTCTGCATCACAACACAGACTCCCAAACTGTCTCTTAAAGTATCACAGCACAGCATACCATATAGTCGACACACCTGTACCAACCCTCTCTACCTTCCAAGGGTACTATCCATCTCTGTCATGGATTCCCTGTCCAATCAGTAGCAAGGCTATACCAAACATGTGTCCATTCATGTACCTTCTGCCTGCATGTGACCTATCTCCTAGAGAAACCCAAAAACATGTTTCCTCGAGAAACCTACAACCTGTTTCCACATGAAACCTTTAGGAACCATTCATGGCACCATTCAACAATAGTGCCAACAACAGCATACATCTAGTTACCTGTTCCCTCATGAAACATCTAGCAACATAGAGATGCCCATAACTGTAGGTCCCTCTGTTCCTTTCTAGTAGGAAGAAAAACAATCTGCTCCATGAGCACGCAGCCATGAGAGCTTGCATCACTCCCATGCCAAGAAACATAACCAGGTGACCTTATACTTGCAGCCAATAAGCCATGTACATATAGCTGAATTTGCAGCCAAACAAAGACAACCCATAAACTGTGCTCGAATCGATCTCAAAACAGTCCCGAACCAAAGCAAAGAGAAGCTGCAAGTTCCATCAATTGAATGCCATCGACATGATGTCTATGTTCATGAAAAACCAGCCCCTATCCACCTTTATGTCGAGAGAAACCAACCCTCTGGCCACCTAGGAGAAGAGCATGCAACCCTGAGCGCCTACAGTCGAGCCCTCCTGTGTACCAAGCAAGAGAGAGAGAGAAAAGAGCATGTGTCGCAGCTTCAGCCCTCCTTCTACTATTCAGCCCTCAACTTTTGCACACACAGAAAAACACCCAAAATAGGCCGCCAGCCCCTCCATAAGCATGTGTACCCCTTCAGCACTCAGCCCAACTAGTAGCAAGTAGGGGAGAACCCCCACGTGCAGTTCAGCTTTTGTGCGCCACCTGCAAATAGCCCGACAACGTGATATTCGACTCTCTGTTCAGTCCACGTGTAGTCCAGCCACGTGCAATCCAAGCTGACAGTCGCCAGAGAGAGAGAGAGGTTCAATCGGCCCTGTATGTACTGTAGCGCTGCCACTTTCCAGAGAGAGAAAATGCACACCCTCCTTTGCTGCTGCAGCCCTGAAGCACACCTGCAGTTCAGCCCATCTCCTATCCTACAGCCCTTCGCATCTTTTCACCAAAGAGAGGGAGAGACCCACACACAGTTCAGCCCGTGCATAGCTGCCTTCTCCAGGAGAAAAGCGCACACTCCAGATTAAGTAGGCCTCTCCCAAAAGCATGAGAAAGAAAAAAAACACATCCTCCAAAAGTGGAGTAGCCTGCCAAAATAGCTTTTGGGCCACTCAAGGTTTTAAAACCTTTATAACTTTAATTTTTGCCCACCAAATGTTATAAAACCTTTTTAAATTAAAGTCTCTTTGCCCCCTTCACACTTGGGGTTGTCCACACATGGGCTTCCTTTTTAACTCCAATCTGATGCCATTCACACTGTCCACCACGTCCCTGTGCACACCTGCATATGCACACCTGCATACTGTCCAGAGAAAAACACAGGGTCGTGACACACAACACAACTAAGCTTGGGTGCCATCAAGTTTGGCGTTCTAGAATGTTGCATTGGATCATCTCAAACAATGGCATGATTAATGTAGAGGACGAGCACAATCAACAAGAACATTGGAATACTTGTGTATGTTTCATTTTTGGTGAGTATGGGGATTTCATGGAACTCAACACAGTCCCCACTACACCCATGCAATGGTTAGTAACGTGGGAGCATTAAATTGATCAAAGCACTCAGTCGTTTTACCCATGGATGGTACCAGCTCATGTAAACCCAATAGAAAACCCAACAGAGAGATACAGGTCAGGTCGCATGCGGAATCATGTAGTCAAAAACAAGCTCACTAGAGGCTATGGAATGCACAAGAAAATACAGGCTATGGCTGATTGCCTGGATCAATGTACATACATACAGGCTATCGCTGATTGCCTGGATCAATACATACATACACCGGCAAACCACAACAGCATACTATTAGCCCCCACTCTTCGCTCTGCTGCTGCTGGTTCCGCTCCACTTTCCCACCCGCGTGCCTGGTTAGGCCCCCAAGGCAGCAACATAACTCTCCCTCTCTCTCTCTCTCTTTTTTGCGTTGCCCATCTCTCCTGCTACTCACACACGCACTTGTGTACCTATTGCCCACCTACACACCTTAGTTGTAGGGTAGGATTGTAACCCACCTCCAAGTAGGTAAGGGCTTGCACCTCATGGGGGTGGGGTTCGTGAAGAGCAACCTCTCAAACAGTCTAGCAGTTTGACATGGCCAGCAAGAAAACCTTCTCCGAAACCCTTATCTCCCCTCCTACCAAACCCAATGAAAAACCATCACCATGGGAGCGATATCTCCTAAGCATGATTCAACATCTTCATGAAACAAATTTAGCCTTGCAAAATGAACTACATCAGATAAAACAACATCTTTCAACCCTTGAGAAACAGATTAAGGAACAACAACACGAAAAAGAAAACAAGGAGGAAATCATACAGGTAAATTTACTTGATCCACAGCCTAAAGAAATTCTCATTAAAGAAGTAATATCACAGATTAATGAAGAGAACGAGCAGCAATGGATTGCAAAAGAAATTAGGGTGGGTGGTTTGTGAGAGGGTTGGGAACAGGTGGAGGTATTGGAGGACGAGGAGATTGCGAATGATACTTATGTCCCGAAATGCAAGATTCTACAAAGAAAGTTGTGCAGAGCTATCCCTTTCATCGACATTGAAAACATGTGGTTTTGAGGTACGCAGATATGAAAGACAAAATTAAAGGTCACTTAAGGGAATGAAGGTGTGGATGGCGGATGAACTCACAGCCACACAACTAAAAAGCAGGAAACAAGAACTCAATA